>NC_045151.1:3192711-3492711 GCF_008831285.2 Nymphaea colorata
AAGGCCCCAGAGCTTACTCTCTCTCCTATTTTTAGGGATTTGAATTGAATTTGAGCTCAACTTAATAGAGTGTGCTAAATTGAGTTAGGACCATGTTTATCATGTATAAATCAATCTTCCCTTAGTTCAATTTGAGTTCATTCATCTCGATTTGAGTTCAATTTAGTTCTAATTATATCAAAGCACATTTCTAGTACTTGCTACACTCTATAAGCAACTGTCAAGCTCATTTCAACTAAATCATATTATAATTATCTGATTTTTTAGCACATCCTTACTGGTAAGTGGCTGATCCAAGCAACCCAAGCTCCACAGTACAAATTCCAATGATAACCATATTTTTCAAGTCTCCCTTGGTTTCTCTTTATAAATATGACATCTATAACTTGAAAATTTTCTAAAATGGATTTTTAGAACAATTTGAGAGGAATATTTAAATAAAACTTCAACCAAAGCCAATTTAGAAATAGGCCCATAGACTGGACTAGTCAGATCGAGAAAAGTCATTCAAAACTCCAAAATTGCATAAACATAAGACATAAGACATGCCACATATAATTTAGTTTATGAATTTCTTTGGTTCCTAGAGTCTTGTTTCAAGTCAAATTCATGATTTAAACCTGTTTCAGTTCAAGCTGACACTCAGCAGTAAAAGTAATTTTTTATCCACATTTTTCATATAAACCTAGGATTATCTATCACATGTACCTAAGTTCATCAACCCTATCATTGTTCAACTTTAGAGCTCTAGTTGTTAGGTGCATAACAAATAATCCAGATCTTCACTCAAGGGCAAAATAGTTAATTTTTTAAAAATTTCTTACCCAAGCGCAAGGGTAAGACATCTATTTCATCTTAAAAAATATTGCTCTATACTTAGGTTATGTGGCATATATACCTATGTTCATAATATTTGGAGCATATATTTTCATAAACATACTTAGAGCCATGAACTATTGCCATATAGATTTCTTATTTGGAATTTTGGTCCAATTCTCTTGTCACATCCAAGATCCATTTTCTAGAATTTTCTTTGGATTCAAACCTGAATATGAATCTCAGAACCTTATTTGGGATCCATTTTCTACAACTTTTTCTGGATTCAAACCTTGATTTGAATTTTAGAGCCAATCTAAGATCTATTTTCTAGAATCTCTTTGGATTCATTTCATGATCTAAATCTGAGAACCATATCTCAATCCAAAAGTCCATGTGCATAAATGTAGATATAAGAGAAAAATATCATGTGTGTTTTCATTTATTATACCAGATGTCCATCTAAACCATTGCTCATGAATCGTTCATAACTTTGTAAAATCAACATCTCTCGGATATAATAAATTTTCATGAAGATTTGGCTTTGGAATGAGAAAAATATGGCAAAAATACAGGTTTTAAAAGAGAGCCAAATGAATAGTCAAGCTTAAAAAAGAGCAAAAACTTTGGAGAGTCTTAGTAGATTCTTGGATTGGAGCTGCAGTATCACTCACACAAGGATGAAATTAGACTCAAGCAGAGGCCATGGGAGCAGGCTTTGTCAATGTCTTCAGTGGTTCATGTAATTTCTTTTTTATTCTCCTTCTTTTCTTTATTTTCAGTTTAGTTTTTCGTTCCTAGATCCTTCATAATACACATACTGAGATCAGTAGTGGAGCCAGTGTGGGGCTGGCATGGGCGCCTGCCCACACCAGCCCAAGATAGCTCCATGTGATGATTTGCTTGTTGACATAACATAACAAGCAAATCATCTTGTTGACGCCGGGTTGCCCATGCCAGAAATGGATCGGGTCCAGCAGTAGTAGTCGGCCTGCCCATCACGCCCAAAATCACCATGTGAAATGTTGCCTCACGAGTCACGCCTGTGTTGACGCCGAGTTGCCTATGCGATGAGCGATCTAGCTCCACCAAGAAACTTAAGACAGTCAGCCCGCCCATTACACCCAAATTCATCGAAACTCAAAAAGGGGAAGGCCGAAGGGGCGAAGCGCGGAAGCCACGAAACGGTGAAGGGCAAGGCCGCAAGGGCCAAGGGCCAAGGGCGGCACGCCGGCAGCAGCCAGCAGCCGACAGGGCAGTGGGCGCCAGGTGATTCTTCTTCTTCTTCTTGAATGATTGAATCGTTTCTTTGAGTTTTATAAAGTTCAAACATGTTTTAACTGTGTGACCTGATTTGTTATCATATTGATAAACCACACATTTGGCTTGTTTTCATGAGATGATTGTCATCCACCTTGTCCCCTATTATTTTTATCTTTTGAAGACAGTAGAGAGCATTTGGCTTGGAGCATTTTTTAAAGAGTAAAGATGTAACTTAGTCATCGAGATAGGATTTGATCAAGTAGATAGCTATAGATTCTTAAAAGCAGCGCATTCTAATGGAAGGGCTCTAAGAGAATGCAACATTGGATAACCTTTCGTCACCGGTTTGGAACCATAGCTAGTTGACTGTTTATAACTTTTACTCTTTTGAATAGTACTTCAATAAATTCAGACCCTGTCATTAGGGTTGTTAACAGCTCCTTGAGATGAATCACTCTGAAGCTCGAGTATGCAACATAGGCAGCTTTGAGAACATTCAGTATATCAAAAGACATTCTCAATCCTACAATCTAAGTGTGCTATTAAAATATTTTGGGTTGATAGCTTTGAGTTCCTGTTTGCTTTATTATAACTCTTGGAGGACATGATTTGCTTCATCCACATGCATGGCCAAGAAATGAAATGAAATGAAAAGGGGCAGAGACTGACTTTCCCATAAAAGATAGTTTTCAGCAGTTAATTTCACACAAAAGAAATGTTGAAGACTGGTAGGTGCAGGAAGAAGAGAGAGTAGGTTGTGACTTATCTCTTCTTTCCTAGAAGAGTTGCTGTCTGATGATGAAGTGTTGGCATATGATCCCATATACACATGCATATAGATGCAACAACAAACAAATAGAAAGGAGATAGATGCAAAACCACCTTAACTAAACAAAAAAGAAGATATTGATGACCAACATAACCACCTCTCAAAGTTCTCCTTCTTTCAAAAGCATGCTCAAATACCCTAACAAAATGAAGTTTAAATAGGGGAATAAAGGAATAATTTCATAGAGGTTCAGAAAGTATCCTATGTCCTCTTTCTTTTGCCCTAAATTACTCATCGGCAAGGTTGACAAGGTTCCATTTACATGGTCATTTAAATTCTTGGTTAGGACTTGCGTGATGAAGATCTGATATATGATGACAAATCACAATTTATTTTTGCTTATCTACAATGACCACCACCATTATTGTTACACTTTACCATTTTATCTCCTCACTATTCACATTTCTTTGCAAGATTCATATGCAATGCCATTGTCATTTACAGAATTGTCACAATGAGTAAAGTTGCTCATCATGTTGTCGCCTTGATAGTTATTGATGTTCTTTTGGGTGCTTGCATCATCCTACATGATCTTCCCATATGAGCTATTATATGCAGTAACGGTAAGGTGGGATGAATTAGACATAAATAAGGTGCACTTAAAAGGGGAAATAAATCACTCTGGTGGCTCTACTATGAAAACTAATTTATCAATTGAGGTACAAGTTGTAGATTGCCCCCAAAGTTTGAAATGTAATTTTAGGCCTGAAGTTGTTCCCTGTATCGCATAGGCAAAACCATTCTCATGTTTGTTCATTTTTTCTGAAGGAATTGTGTGCTTGCATGTTTCCTGCTACTTGTTCCAATGGCTTTTTCATTATTCATTTTCCATGCTAAGTTCATTTTGTACAAACTAAATCCTATCACTATTTATAGGTAACATGAAATTTCCATCCTATGCAGCCATTTGAGTATGTGATTGAAGCGATGAAAATGGATGTGAAAAGTTTAATATGTGTGAATTTTTGAGAGATATATCTATGCTGTTGACTTTTGTAGCTGGTAGCCCGGAACTGTTTGTCATATGACTATTCCTATAATGGGATTTTCCCTGATTCTTGGGCCACAACAAAGCCTATTTGGGTTCCTATGTACCTCCATGTGTAAAAGGAGCATGCTGATAAAGGAAAAAGATAATATTGACAAGGGGCTGATCAGGCTTGAGTGGTTGGACTTGCACATAATAAATAAATGGGGACCCAAGATTAGAGCCTTGATGCAAGGAATCTGCTTAATTGTCAATAAATTAAGAGCTTGACTATGATTGATTATGTTTAGGTCGATGATAATCCATGTTGAGCCGAAGCCCAGTTTCTTTGGTTTCTGATCAAGCTAGACTTCGACAGCCAAACTGCTATAGATATATTGGCCAATTCGGTATTCCATGAGCGAACTACCCAAGTTGAAGTCGATTGTCATTATGTTCCTGATAAAGATGAAAGTGGAGAAATGGCAATGGTTTATACTTGTCGTTAAGATTAAACTGCAGATATTTTTACAAAGGTTGTTGCTGGATCCCGCGTGCATGAGATTTATGGATACATAATGCCCCCAACTTGAGGGGCAGTCTAGAGATAGTGCATGCTTGATCAGAGGAGCTCACTCTCTATAGCAGTGCTTGCCATCTTGATCAATATCCTGCTGATTGGAAGTTACTATTTTCATGGGATTTGCTTCCCTATTTTGTACCTTCTTGGGGCCATTAACTTGGTGCTTGTAAATTTGGTTCATTATCAATAAAACTGAGAGGGTGTGCTTCTGTTGCCGTGGACGGAGGCCATCAATGTTTGAACCACATCACGTAATTGAACCTTCTGTGTGTACGGGGTCGATTAATTTGTGACAACACACATGAGAATCCCTACCACTGAAGACTGATTCTGCTACATAAACTGAAAATAAATGCAGTAATTGCATTAAAAACCACCTCACAGACGTTTAGTGTCATTAGAGGCATTGGTGCTATTTACATTTAGAAAATATTTCTGGACACTTTCATGGCACAAAGAAAAGGAAGCTGGATTCAATTTCTTGTTGAGTTACAGACATGTTTTCTGACATTACATTGTCCTGTTGGCAATTATAACACTCCACAAGCATCATTTTGTGCTGTTGTACTTCCATGTTTATTCTGTTGATTTAAAATAAGAAATACACTAAAATATTCAGAAAATAATAAAAACGAAAAGTTGGTGGCATGCGGCAGAATGAATATAAACCAAAAAGAGCCATTACGGCTGATTCAGACAACACAAATTTGAAGGACGCCCATACGAGATCTTTGAAAACTTTGGGACTGCGGACAAAGCTTCCAAATGACTGATTTTGCGTCCTTACTCCAGTTACAGCCTCTCGTCCAACACATCGGAGAAAAAGGAAGAAGACAACAAATTAAATGACATTGGAGGTTGCGGCCTCTAGTTCGCCATCAAGCAAATGGCGCAGGGTGGCCATGGCTTCGTCAAACTGATGACCCGGCCATGATCGCCTTGATCATATAATATGTTGCTATCGCCTTTCCTCCTACCGATTTTTCGTTGCCCACAATGGCCTTACGTCCACTGGCACAAGCATGCCCCGCACGCCGGAGGCGGCCGTCGCAAAAGGCCGTTGGAATTGATTATGTTCATCTTATGGTCAACTAGGTCTCGAGTCTGCACTGGTTTGGAGAAGCTTGAGACGACTGTGCAACTCTCCGGTTCGAATAAGTGGTCAGCCGATAGAGCATCTGAACACCGTGCGAAGTTAACTTTAGCTGGATAAATTAAGATGATCTGAAAAAGTCAGATGGTGTTCTGCCGTAGGACCATGTTTTGAAAGTCACAGAAAACGTGTCTTTTTTTTTTCGAAAAATGCAAAAAAAACACTGGTCATTTTAAACTAAAAAAAAGCTTTTTTTTTTAAAAAAGTTAAAAACCAAAAAAGCGCTTTTTTTCACATTTTTTTTCAGTTTTTTCATTCTTTTCAGTTTTTTTGATGTCAAACAGTTTTTTTTTTATTTTTTATTTGTTGCAAATCTACTTATGTTTTTATGTTTGTGTTACTAGTTTCTCACTTATTTTATTTTTCATTATTTTTAGTTTTTTAAAAATTTTTAAAATTTACTTTATTTTTCTCTTATTTTTCATTTTTTTTAAGCTCGCCCGCCGTATTATACTCGAGAAAAACTTTTCTATTTAAAACTCTGAGATGTTATTTGTGACTATGTTTGAAACAACCCGTGTCTCACAAGACAAGAGGTGGTTATATGCATCCCCGTTGCATGATGATATGTATTCTTCAATACACTTGTTGTGAAGCTGGTTAATTATAGGGGTGCCTGAAAATTTAGTGTGTTAGGGTTAATAACAAAAGTATTCCTGGTTAATAGATTTTTTTTTTAAAGACAAAAAAAATTGAAAAACTAAAGTTTTTTAGAATAATTACCAAAATATCCCCATCTTTTTTGGCGTGGGTTAATGGTTCGGGCAACTCACTCCCCACTTTAAAGGTATGTGTCATGCACATGAGCCTGCGCACGGTGTAAAGTACCTAGGCCTATACATATAGCGAAGCTGTCTTGTGGTCAGCGTTGAAGTTACGAACAATCAAACTTGACATAGATTGCTTATTTATATTTCAAACCGTTGTGCATGTTAAGAACATGCAAATGATCACATGTATCAAAAGGGCACTTGCAAATTGAAGTGCAAACTTCTTATTCTTGCTTCTCTGTATATTAATATTTGTTAATTATATTCTTTGTTCTTTTAGAAATGATGGTGGGAAGACGTACCCTTCTCCCAGAAGATTAATTTTCACCAGAAGTTAAAGTACTTGAGCTTCAAATAGGGATTTCTGGACGAATGTTTATACGACAAGCTGTGAATGCCATTTGATCCTACAGAAATAAGGCTCGCAATATCAGTTAATCGGTATTTTTGCACTTTTTAGTTAATTGGATTTGTATATATAGACGAAACATGCAAATTGAAGATATATGGACTATTTTATTATTCGACTCACACAAGGGATACACTATTTCCGCGATAGGTTTCATCTTGTAGAAGGCACTAAGGATTTAATTTTGGCGACATATACACTGGTTTCATCTATAAGAATAAATGTCTCTTGGTTTCTCTCATGTACGAATGTCGAACGTACGCTTTTGCCTGAAATGTGTTTCATACCATAGTTACAAAAAACCGTCTTTATTCAAAAAAACGTTTTTTCCTTTTTTTTTTTTTGAAAAACTCCAAAGTGAATTTTTGCCTTCTCTTTTCGCATTTCTTGTTATTTTATTCATTAAATTTGAAAACTTAAACGTTTATCTTCATTTCTGTCATTACTAAAACATCCTTTTTCGTTTATTTTACTTTTTCCTAAGTTTCAGGATATTTCCATTTTAATTCAAAATTTCCCAAGATTTTCAGTTTTACCAAAAAATACCAGATAAATATCTGACCGTTTGAAACCCAATTATAATATTTGTAACCATGTTTTATAGTGTTAATATAGGATGAATCAACATGCGCTTTTCTAATTTCTCAGTTAATTACCATCGTAGAACTTGGTTTGGATTTTACATATACATTTTCTTAATTAAACATAGAGAATAGTCAAGGCATCTAGACCTGACTCGTTTCAGTGAGGACAACGCTATATATTACCAAGAAGCAACATCATTGGCAGTGCTACCTAACATGTACGCTTATCAATGTACATATCTGCCAGATTTAGCATCAAGGTGATAAAGCATCTAACACAAATTAAGTGCAACAAAAGCATGAAAGCGAAGTAATGGACTTCGAGTTGCAGGTCTGGCACTATTCCTCCTGCTGTTGCTTACGTTATTTTGCTTCCATGCAGTTTGGTGGCGATTAATACGGTAGAAAAAAAGTTGATATGACAATGTGGTGGGCACACCAGCGGTGACGAAAAAGCAAAGTTGTATTGTGATGGCTTACCACACTCCTTTGGAAGAATTTCAACCAAGACCTATTATTTTACAATCTAGGCCTTTACTTCTTGAGCGTTGTCCTTATTTAGCATGATAGAATAGCATGACAAAATATATTTGTTTTTATTGAAGGTGTTGTTCTTAATTTGACTACTGCCCTCAACATGACCGTATGCATACTTATTTTCTTTTAAATCATAGACCCTTCTTGTAAAGTAGACCCTTTATGTTTTTTCTACTTTTCTTTAAGAAAAAACATAGCTTGCTTGACTTTGCTTCGTTTATTTGTATAGAAAATTCATTTGGTCATTCCATGCATAGGCTAATAATATGCTAATTGCTTTGGGATGTGATATATGCCAACAAGTGTTTCTGTCTTTGTTTTTGTACTTAATTTACATTAATTAATTGAAGACAACTCAACACATATACATATCTGTGAGTGGATGGTGACTCTAGCTATCTAGAGTTACATAGCCATCTAACCAAAGCCGTGCATCTGATGCAGATGGATGGTTGAGAGAAAAATATAAAGAAAAATGTGAAAACTAATACTAGATGATGAAAATGTCCATAATCTTTTTCTCTTAACCGTCGTCCATCATGTTGGATCGGATGGTTGTCATTAAATAGCTGGATAACTTTAAAAAACCAGAATCACCATGCAATTTTCCAATACACACACACGAGCATATATATGTGTGTATATATATATATATATATATGTATATATATGTATATTACATGAGACATATTGACTAAGTAACATAGCCATATGCATTGCAACACATAAAAAATGAGTAAGCAAAAAAATAAATCAGATGGTTTATAACTTGCCTTCAATTGTTTGCTAAATTAAGGTAAACCAAGAATTATTCAGTTATCATTTTAAATTTCTTAAAAAGAAAAGGTACAGACCTTGTCAAGAAAAAAAAAGGGTTAAAGTTTAGCATAACAATAACCAAAATCTATCGACCAACCTAGTATCAAAGAGTTTTTGTTCTTGGTGCTACACTCGAAAGGAACACAAATTTTTCTTTGGAAACACCATCCAAACTTATTCATCATGCCCTTTTTATGTTCCACATATGTTCTGCTTTAGAACTTTATCCGAAGTGTATGCTAATGATTAATTGAATTGTTCTTCTTAGTTGAACGACATAATCTAATAGCCAGGCAGGGAAAGCGCAGCGTATATTGTATATATTTTGATGCTGGCCATACTTCGATTTCTTATTCTGATTGTTTTATCGTCTCTTTTATGGTTCACTTATTCTTCCACGTTTGGAGCCTCTAGGGTAGTTTTTTGCATTTAGGTCCTAATTATCATGTTAGCTAGTTGTCATTTATTTGCATATGGGTCTCATATCGGTCATTATTTATAGCTGCTTTTGTAAGATATGCAGGGTTTTCATCATTGCCGTGATTTGCTTTGGACTTAGGAGACTGAGTTAATGAAATGTTGAGTTCGTCGTTCTACTTTCATGTACCGAACTCACAATCAGACACTGTAAGACATATAATTTATTGATCATTTTAAATATATTTGCATTACATTTTACATTTTTGAGGATTGCTGCAATAAGCCTGCTGGAGAAGGACTTCTGACTTTTTCATTTCCGGGTGCGTGAGAGGGTAATCCCATTACTCGGGCGACGGTGGAAGTTTCACTCCTTTCCTTTACCCCCAAGGTTCAGAGTCGCGATGGTATTTGGTGGTGAGATCGCTATGTGCTTCAACTTGCACACAAGCCCATTTCCTTTACAGTTCAACACACACACACACACACACACACACACACACACACACATATATATATATATATATATATATATATATATATATATATATATATATATATATATATATATATATATATATATATAACTGAAGATGTGTCTTTGATGCATCCCCAAGCCCACCCTTGGGGCCTGACCTTTTTATTTCAACATCCCAAAATAGAACTATAAAAAAAGGCTGCACAAAAGAAAAAGGAAAATCCACAATTAAAGATTGTAGGAAATGCAACTAGAAAGAAATGACATCCTCAACAGGGCTCTCCTTAGAGATGTTTATATATACAGTGGGGAAATTGCATAGTCAATGCATAAAAAAAGGCACCCAATGCATCTCTGCCCTCTCTTCTTGGCGAATTGCATATTAATAATGCTTTTCCTTTGATAGTCAGTTAAAGGAAGAAGTAAGTATGATGCAACCACCAGGTTAAGTTGATCCAGATCGGCCTCATGACCTCTGCAAACTTCACAAGGCAACCTATAATTTGAAGCAGGCTTCATGAGCAACGTTTGACAGACTTAAGAGATATTTAACTAATGCCGATTTTTATGAGTCAAAGAAATATGCTTCCGTATTTGTCTTCAAACGAGCTCGCTTGAGTTGATGGTATTAGTGTATGTTGAATATATAAAAAATTTGGTAATGAATTTTTTATTAAATATCTGGGTGTACTAACTTTCTTCTTTAGTATTGAAGTCATTTTTGGAAAGAATTACATGCAGGATCTTCTAGAAAGAAGTGGCCTCAGTGGTGCCAATTCCAGCTACACCTGATGTTAAATTGTGCACGTATCAAGTAGAAGTTTTTAAGGATGTGACATCATATAGGAGTATAGTTGGTGAATTGCATGCATCGACCCGTGGAAAATATAACATCGGTGAAATCGTATACTGCGTAGTATGTGACATTGTATACTGCACAGTATGCGTGATTTATTAGGCTACCTTGATCCTACTTTTGTAGTTATCAAGACCATTTACTTCTGAATCCCTATGGATAGAACAACTCTTGCTTGAACTTGGTATATGTCACAAGAAACCAGTTGTATGACAATTTAGATACAACATATATGACGGCAATTCCTGTCCTGCATGCTCGTACCAAGCATATAGAGAGAGACTATCACTGCCAGGGAGAGAGTGTGAAAAGGAGTAATTAAGATCAGGTTCCTAAGTTAAAAAAACCAAGGTACTGATATCCCAATCAAAGCTCTTTAAGGGCGCTTCAGATTTGAATTCCTTAAGGACAAGCTGCATCTCAAGGAGATTGGCTTGAGATGGTACGTTGAAGCAAAAGATTGTGCTGAATCTCAAGCTCACGCAGATCGATTTGATAAGGAAAGTGTTACATCCAATCTTCAACAATGGTTGGTTGGCCGCGGTTTTCAATGGCAGAATACATTTTTTGCAACTGTTTTTAGTAAGACAAAATAAAAACTAACCATCCAACCACAGAGATAGCCGGCTGATTTCAATTTTCTTATATATATAAGTCTATATATAGTGACATGAAAACAATTATACGCTACCAAACAGTTATCCAATGATTCGTTGGCCATTTGATTTTTGGTTGTAATCATAACAGATAACTCTCAGGACAAAGCGAAAGAAGTCTTAGGGTTAATTTCACCTTTTTCCATCGTCACGTTGCTTGACCATCAAAGAACTTCGTGGAAATTTTGTTCACTGCCAGCTCTTGAGGCGTTGGTGGGAGCTGAAGTAGTCGGCACCGTTTTCATTAATTGGCATCTGAGACACATTGCCAGAACAAAAGAAAGAAGAAACAAGAAGAGGTCAGAAATTCATTCAAAGGTCGGAGAATCCCATGGCCTTATGCCTCTCCAATTCCATTCAGAATTTTACTCACTGATTCTTCCTCAGATATCAGGCTCAGTAAATATTATACCTTTTCAGCCCATATATATATATATATATATATATATATATATATATATGTATGTATGTACTGAAATAGCTTGAATCAGCAACTAAAATGAAATTTGGTCATCCATCGTTTTTTTTTGAAGGGTCCGCACCAATGGCCAGAAATTTCATTGAACCATGGTCAGTCAGCCAAAAATTTCCTTTGAATTCTTTTGCTAGGCCTTTACCTTTCATATATAGGTTCATGCGCTCGTATATAGATGATTTGATTAGATACTTGTACGTAACATGTACTGTCCCACAAATTTGATCCTACGCTTCAGAAGTGATCCTATCATTCAATACATATCACAAAATTTAATTTCACCTTAGGGTAATACAACCATGGTTGAAGAAATATTTTCTACAAGCAACAAAAAAGAGAGAGAGAGAGAGAGAGAGAGAGAGAGAGAGAGAGAGAGAGAACTTGCATTAAGACGAAACTAAAAGCATCCAAAGAGTAATGGATGTGCAATGATGCAACTTGTACAAGGCACACTAAAAAAAAAAACCCAAGAGTAGAGAAGAAATGAGAAATCATATCCACCTTTCAGAAGGATCTTCACAATACCCAAAGCCTAGAGAATTTGCAGCATTTGGTGGATTAACAATTAACGTGATCCAAAGTGCAGAAACGATCTACACACCTATAAATGAGTTCTTTTTATGGGGAACTTCATTTAGTCTTTTATATTGTTCAAGTGAGCAGGAGAGGACCACACCACCCAAGTGAGAGGCCAAAATTCTCCTCCTTTCTCCTTTTTTTCTTTTTCTTTAGTTCTGCTTTAGAACCTATGTGACTCATGGTTGTACCCATTGTCACAAAAAATGGGGACGGGTATTAAACGGCGAGGAAAAAAACAGGTATAATATGACAAAGTTTTATATATCAGGAATAAAACGGTAAAAGTTTGGCAATTTTTTTAAAAAATTAAACATTTAATACATCTTAAAAATTATAAAAAAAATAATTAATAAAAAAACGGCAAAAAACGGGAAAATAACGGCAAAAAATGGGAAAATAACGTATAATATGGGTATTATATGGGTATTATACGCGTTTTTTGTTTTTTGACGTTTTTTTTAAAAAAACAGGAATAGTACGGGTATTATACGGTAGAACTGTTTTTGACATTAAATACACGTTTTTTTTAAAAAAAACGGCGTTTTTTGTAGTGCCTACCATTATTTCCAGTCCATAAGAATAGTGCACCTGAGTGAGTGTGGCAGCGACTATGGAATTCAAAACCTACTTCCTCTTTTTCTTGAGTCATCTTGGCCCTAGGTTGCGCAATGCGCGGAATTTGTCTTTTTTCGTGAGACGCATTGGCATTTTGCCTTAGGGCCAGGTGACCCCGATTCCTCGCAGCAATTGCATCCAAAAGCCATTGTTTATCCAACCAATCTCTCCCGTAGATTTGAGATCCAAAGCATAACAAGAGTGACAGTGGTGGTCCATAGGATTCCAGATCTGGCAACGCCAACGATAAGTAGGACAGTGCCTTGCCAATTGGTGTATGACTAAAATAACCCTAAGAGGTTCGGCATAGCTGGTTTGATCAGTGGCTTAGCTGGTACATAGCTAGTCTTTAGTTTGATTGCCATGACCAAGAACGAAATTAAAATTTTTTCAACTATAATTTCAAAATTTTAACAGAGCTTATAATAAAATTTTTTAAAATTTTTATATGAGCTTCATTAACCTTTTTTTAAATTACATGTTTTTTTTTTTTTGAAATTTTGTGGGGCCCATGGCCCTGCCTCCCCTTGCCATGACCCATGCAAACCGACAACTTTGGAAGGGGATAAAGGAAAGCCTCAGCATTGTCATTGGTCTGGTATAAAGTAGATCTGACATTGGAATATATCCACCATATATAGATCTGAATAGGAGATCGATAGCTCCAGTCGTTAAAGAATACTGCCATGTGTCCGAAGGAGTAAGTGGATTCCACCAGCAGATGATGTCTTTTTTCCGCATGGCCGGGCGAGAGGTGGTTGACCAGATAATGTTCGACAAATAGAGATCTGGCTATGGTGGCCACAAAACTTTCACAATATATATATATATATATATATATATATATATATATATATATATATATATATATATATATATATATATATATATATATATATATATATATATATATATATATATATATATATCAAGGTCAGTATTGGTCACGGTAGTAAATGATCAACGTTCACTTGATCAAATCCGGCCTCTTAACATGATTCCATATCAGGCAAAAAATACTTTTAAGTTTTTAACACATCTTTTTATCTGAAAAAATATAATTTTAAAGATAGTTATTTTGTTGATGATCCATCCACATTCCAGCTCTCTTCTTGAGAAAATGTTCACATACGAGTTCTAACCAAACGTTCGAAAGCTGAACGTGAAAAAAAAAGGAACGTTCCATTGGTGTTGTAAACCATTTTGGAGTGAGAGGATTACGGCTCACCACTTGAAAAATAGCCTATGACACTCATTTTCTTCTTGTCTCCTGTGTTTTGGGTTTTGTTGGTCCCAGCAGTAACAGTGCACCATTCAAGTGCCTCACCTTTTACGATATAGAAGTTACTTCGCTTATAAGAATTGAACTAAAGATGCACCACTTCACATATCCCTAACTTGATTAGCTATATTATGCCCTTAATGCTTTTTATGGAACATATTATTTGGATTGAACTGTCCAGTTTTCATGGTCCAAAAGAATGTGGATTGTTGAATTTGTAAAATTTATACCCGAAAAGGAAAAAAAAAAGCAAAAGGTAACTTTGAGGAAGGCGTTCTATCTTTTCTACGTTCAGTTGAGTGTTCAAACAGTCTCTCTCACTCTCTCTTTCTTCATTTAATATAAAACTCGGAGTGCCTTGTCTTCTTCTTCATCACCTCGTCCCTACCAATTATTCGCTTCATTTTTCTTACAGCCTTGGAGGTCGTTTTGGAGACAAAGAAGCAGAGGAAGAAGCATAGCCAGGAAGAACGGCCACCCTCCAGCAGAAAAGAAAAAGGGTAATTGGGAATTAATGGGGAACCGCAAGATAACAGGAGGTGCGAGACGGTACATCAGATCCAAGGCACCTCGCCTTCAATGGACTCCCGAACTCCATGGCTCCTTTGTTGATGCCATCGATCGTCTTGGTGGTCATGAAAGTATGATTGATGACATATATCTCTTCCTTTTCTCCCTGCCCTGAACTTTCTTTTTATTTTTCTCTCCTCATTTTTCACCAGTAAACTTCATCATTGAGGAAGATCACAAATTTCTAGCTTTTCGTATGACAATATTTGTTAGTTTTTCTAATTGAAGCTACCATACAAACTGTTTCTTTGATAATGGTAGTGACCTCAAGCTGACAATCTTCAAGCTTTCTGAAGAATAATTCGTTGTATTCCGCATCATTTTTAATTGTAGAACCGTAATAGCTTTCGCAATACTGATGATATCTTCAATATGATTGTTTATGTGCAATATAATTCTAGAAGCAACGCCGAAGCTTCTTCTTCAGACGATGGGAGTGGATGGATTGACGATATCTCATATAAAAAGCCATCTTCAGGTGATTTTTTTTTCTTTTATTCTCTTTTTCAGTTTTTATGGTCGGTGTTCTGCTTGTTTCATGAAACACTAATATTGATTAAGTTCTCAACTTTTAAAACCATGGCTGTTTGTAAATCCAATAATTTCATACTGTTATCAATTTTCAGATGGTAACTGCCTCTCTCTCATAGTTTTTCTTCGAGTATGGTTCAGAGGGAGATTTCCACGTTCGAGTTCAAACATAGTTTTGCTCACGCGAGGTGATGTTTTTTTGAGCGATGCTCAATTGCTGAACACGGTAAAAGTTAATTTCATATAATATAAATGGGCCTTGTTTTTCAATTGCTTAAATGAATTTTACAACCATTAACCAATTAATCAATAGCATTAATTCGGGAACAGTAGTTTTCGCCACACATGTACGCGACCACGATTAGTCAACTTTCTCCAAATTCTTCATGATCACAGTGAAAGATTGGTGAACAAACCAAACTTGCAAATCAAAATTCACCTGCATGCAGGGCTATTTATGATCTAGCAAACAGTTCCCCTTTTTTCCTGTCCCAAGGTCTAGGGTTACTTTTGGACTTGGGTAGTATATGGTACACCATTTAGCTCAAGTTTCACACATCCATTGTTTACAGAGTAGAGGATTAGCACCCACAAAAATTGAATTTCGGGTAGAGTTGAGGCAGCTTGAACTCAAATAGGGACCTAGCTATAGCAGACCTAGCTCAGGGCTCAAAACTATTAGCTCACACTCGTCTCGCAAGCTTAGCCGGTCCATATATACAGTTTTTTTGAATGTACGAAATGTGCCATGAGTTGTGAAAGAAATCGCCTTTAGAAAAACCAAAAAAGTACCCAATTAACCCAAAAATCTTTCGTGATAAGATGAGAAAATATATTCTGCATGTTCATATATATATGCACTGGGTAGCTTAAGCGAGCCTAATCTAGCTAGCTCAAGCTTGGATCGATTAACTAGAGTTCATTTTTAGGCTCAAACTAAAGCTCTATAGGCTCGAGTCTAGCTTATACTGGTTGAGCTTGAGTCTATCTCAAGTTGCTCGACTAATTCTGCATGCCGAACCGTATTTCCCTACTCTTCATTTGGTAGGAGATCAATGACCTAAGTAACAAATTCATAGCCTATTTTAAATCCTTGTATTTTATCAAGAAATTAGTTACACAGTTTACCATGCCCATCTGCATTGAAAGTGGCTTATGGATGACTGAATTCCTCTCTAAAATTATATGTGGCTGAATTGATGCAGAAAACTAAAAGCTGAATGAAGCAATCTATAAATTCAGAATTGCAAAGTGAAAGCAACAAGAAAGTATAATTCCATAATGAGTTTGATGAACACAATGGAAGTAAGTAGTTCAACTAAAACCCTACATGATGAAGCCTCAAATCAGCATTTATTTGGTCTTCAGAGAACAGATAATGTATTGCCTAAAACATTTGGTGTTTGTATCATAATAATGTTTACTCATATCAATTGCATGCATGAATTTCTGCCTCTAGCTCGAAGGTGAAGCAGGAACGTCAAGTCGGAAAGATTTCTTGCTAAACAGAAGAAGGAGAAAAGTAGTCCCCATAGGACTGTTCAGTTACTTCTTTCATGGCGTCCATAGACTATATATGCTAATACTAGTACAGAAAATTTAACTTGCTGTCCAAACAATTATTTAGAGCTCCTAAACGCTAGCTGTCTCTTGTAAGGCTTGTTGGAAACCTTGTTGTTGGATATGACTACTTGTTGTTGGACATATTTAAATGGTCTTTGCAGCCTGAAATGAATGGCTTTCTTTTAATTTGTAACTAAAATTGTTTTGGGTTCTATTAACACTATTCAAGATTTTCCTTCCTTTGTATCAATTTATTATTTGCTAGATTGCTATCTGGAAAACAGGACACACACACACACACGCGCGCGCGCACACACACAAAGAGAGAGAGAGAGAGAGAGAGAGAGAGAGAGAGAGAGAGAGAGAGAGAGAGAGAGATCAGTCGCTTTGGTTACTTTACTTTTACAGTTTCCCTTTTGCTTTTAATAGCATTTCTCAAGCTGGTCTCTTCAAATGGATTTTTTCAGGGTTTAGAACTGTCAACTGATCATTTCTTATCGATCTTATTTTCCTCAGATGTACAGAAGCTCCAAGAATGGCATCAAGATAGGTAACATATATTTCAAACGAAGGCACTAATTTTAATTTGCTACCTATAATGCGTGTTTAATCTTAATGATCAACTTGGTAAAACAATTGAAGTTAATCTTAACATATTATTTTGTCCACAGAGAGGCAAGCGATCCAGAGGGCATTCCGTTACTGTTGTCAAAATGAATCAGACTTGTCAGCAGAAACTTGCACAAACTACAAGTTCAGATCAAATTCTAATTCTACTCATGGCACTTCATGGAGCAAGTTAGTAGTTTCTTCTGGCATACCGCTTCAGCATTTGATTTAATTTAGATATATTCAATTCTATGGCCAAATTTTTGTTCTATTTTCTAAATACAGTCCACACGTTTCGCTCTCTCTCTCTCTCTCTCTCTCTCTCTCTCTCTCTCTCTCTCTATATATATATATATATATATATATATATATATATATATATATATATATATATATATATATATAGAGAGAGAGAGAGAGAGAGAGAGAGAGAGATAGAGAGAGAGAGAGAGAGAAGATAGAGAGAGCAAAACAAAGCGCTACTTGACACTTGTATACTTAGACTTTCAAGGAAATAATTTGTGTCATCGATTCTAAGAATCGATTCTAAGAAGATCAAATAACGGAGATTGAGTGACAAATATAGAAATGAATATGTTTTTTTAAGAGTCTAAAATACTTTTCAAAGAAAGGGAGAGAGAGAGAGAGAGAGAGAGAGAGAGAAATAAGTTTCCTCAAATGAAACTCTCGGTCCCCTTTGAGGGGTAATGGAGACTTTTGAAAAAACAACTGGACTTGTGCATCTACAATTTGAAGTCTAACATCTGATCTCCTTGCAATCGATAGTCCAGATGATTCCCATCAATTCTGGTAGGAAAGTCTAGAATGAAGTCCACATTTCTAGTACTACATTTAAAATTACATCTAAGAGGACCATTAGGGTTGTACATTGTCAAAAGGCGGTGCCTACCATATTTACGATTATGGCTGAAAGGACCATACGTGTACTTAGGCTTGTCGCTAAAGGTGCATGGTTTCTTGAATGGAAATTAATTTTCCCTTCATTTATTGTGCATTCAAGTTCATTAAGTGTTAAATAAACAAGCTTTGAAACAGTACTTTCTTGTTTTCAAGTGTTAGGCTAAGATCTTCACACACACACACACACACACACACACATATATATATATATACAGTGGTCCCAAAACAATTACCATTACCAACTTCGGAATCAAAAAGTTGTCAATGGCCGTTTTATTTGAATTGCGTTTGGTGCACACACAGACCGGAGGAACGGGCTGGAGATCAATGAATTCATAGGCATAATATTCCACTGGGTCATCAGGTCAAAACTGAAGACTATGATATTTAATTTCGTGTACATAATGTTGGTGCACCGCTTTCAAACCAATCATTCAACTGCGAGTAATATTTTTTTCAACTAGTTTAGTTGTTGGCACCCCATTAATTTTATTGTACTATTCTTCCACTCTGATCCCCTTGTCCTTTTTTTCCAAACAGCAGATGGGAAGAGAAAACGGAGGAGTTGGTGAGCAAGAGGATACTGTGGAAGGATTGGGAGAATCTGTATACGAATATCGCTTTCAGGCGTTTGCAAGGAGACGATGAGAGCAGCAATGAACTCCAGCGGACCCCTCAACAAGAGGTAAAAAGACATTATATTTGTTCTATATGTTCTTTGCTCTCCCATAAAATTTGTTCATTATATAAGCAATCATGTGAGTACCTCTAAGAACACGTGTGTGTGTGTGCCTACACACATATATATAGGCAAAAGATAGCTATCAGATGAGAATCATCTAGGCTATCGATTCAGGGGTATTATATGTTTAAGATTAAGGTTTAAATACAAAGCCAAACTGTTGAGAAATAAGAAAACAAATGTGTTTCCTTAAAAAAAATACTGGGTATTTAGACTCTTGAAAAAGCTGTTTGATTTCTATGTTTGTAACTGAATCTGCATTGTCTCATCTCTTTGAAACCAATGACCTAGATAATTTCCACCAAAGTTTGGCGTATGTGGGTCAGTAGCCACCTGTTTTTCCTATGTTGACATTAATGACAGTTTATGGTAAGGAGATAGTTTATGGTGGTTTTCGCGATTTTATGATTCTTTGAATGAAAATTTTTAAGATTTTAGACATCCGGCAAATATTGACATCTAACTTTCTGCAGACAAATAGACACGCACACATCCACGTTTATAAATAGATCACTAAGCACATATATATATATATATATATATATATAAAATCCAGAAATGTTTACAAATGTCGTCAACGTGTCCTCAGTGTTGAATATGTAGGCTCGGCGACGGAGCAAAGCTCCGTCCGTACGTCATGTGCACATTAGTATGGGTTATAGATCACATTTGCAAGTCAGAGAGAGCAAATTTTAAGGGCATCAACGGCATGTGGGAAGGTCCACTGGTCTAGGAACTCAAATTGCTATATCCTAGACCAGTTCTGGGACAAGAAACAAATCTTTTAGAATTTATTGATAGCATACTTTCTATGTAATATGACCTTATAGGTATTATTTTATAAGAAATGCGTATTTAATTAGTTACTTCTTGAGGTTAAAAGTGTTCTTAATAATAAAAAAAGCCTTTGTAGCATTAAAATTTTGATAGTAGAACAATCAATATATATTTGTTCCCTGGCCTAAGTGTGGGCTATTGACTTTCCTAGATATTAAAAGATCGTTTTCACTGATGGTAGGGATGAAAGTAAACATGCAGTTAGGACATATATGGTTTTGAAAGTTTAGTCTTCTCGTTTTACCTATTCTAATTGGAGCCAGACCAAGGTTTCATGTACTTAAATGATTGAAACTGAACCCCTTAGACTCTCATTTTGATGGCCGTTCAAAATTTTGTTCCCCATTACGCGTTTGGGTTATTTTTAAATATAATACGTAGAAATGTCTAAATACCGGAGGGAAGTATTGTGAACAACCTGATCTTGGGGGCCAGTACATTTTGGCTATGAGATGCTAGTTATATCATGCAGACTTTTAAAGGGCACCTGTATGTAACTGAGAGAACCTGCCATGAAGTTTGAATATGAAATAAACATTTTTTGTAGGCCTGTATAAGAAATTGCCCATATCATGCCCACACCTGCCTCCACCACTGCCTTGATAATATTTTATTTAGAGAAGTAATCACTTTGTCAGTTTAGAGAAGAACGGGCAGGTGGTTGCCCACACTTTCTAGGTCTGTTGAAGCTTGAAGTTTAGGCGTTCATTAAATGAGGCATGCATGGCTGAACTTCATAGGCCCCTATACTTAACATAGGGAAAATAATTAGCATCATAAAAACTTTTCTGCCAGTGGGTCTCTGCACTTTTAATTCTGCGCTTGCTTCTTATAAATGATATCACTGGGCAGTGACTAGCCCCTTATAATCAAGCACATAGGGAACTATACAACAGCAGTGTACCTAATCTGGGCTTTAGGTGTTCTTAACAAAGATAAATATGTTCCCATTTTTCTTTTCTTTCACTAGCTTCTTATAACTTTCAATAATATTAATGGAGCTCATAATTTTGTACTGCAGCTTACCCATATGGAAAATACCTATAAACTTATAAGGTTCATAGAATCTGAAAGGACGGAACAAGGTTGGTTGAAAGCAATGTTACCCTTCAGCTCTAGCTCTAATATTTCGTCCTCACACACTGGACATGGAACGAAAGGCGAGCAAGCAGAGGAGACCGGTAAAGGTGAATTGTCATTTCCAAGCTTCACAGGATGGCCCAGCTCATCCTCAACAGTTGATGCAGGTGAGATCATGTTATTGTTCCAAAATAAATGCAGGGAAAGCATCAATGGTAATTTCATTGATGAGAGTCGAGGGGTCAATCTGGATCTGACCATATCTATCCCTGGCTCAACTAGCTAGAGTAACTAGAATCACTGAGACAAAGCCAGTAAATGGCTGCCTGTACAATGTTTGACAACAAGCGCAATGTATGTACCAACGTCACATGGAGAGACATATAACATGCAGCTTATGGTTATCATATCCAATGCCAGCGAGAGAGAGAGAGAGAGAGAGAGAGAGAGAGAGAGAGAGAGAGAGAAGACATGATAAGGTCTAATGCCAAAAGTAGTTATATGTCTAACGTTAACTGTATTCAGTAAATTGAATGACGATAAGCCTATAACACCATTGTTAGAATGATATCTTCTGAATTCATACGCTAACCTTGTGAAAAGTTAGCTAGTTGAACTTTTTTTTTTCAATAGTCCAATTATGTACATCGGTTACTTGTAATAGATGAGTTTGACTTTAAACAGTTTCCTATACATTGGTTACTTGGATTTTGAGTTGGGAAAGAAGAGGATGAATTTGATGGTAGTACTGTCTGCCAGCACCACTACAAAAAACAAGCCTTTAAGGTGTGAATTTCCATGCGTCAGTAAATGTATCTTGACATTCAAAGGAAACGTCAGTAAATGTCGACTTTCACTGATGGATGAACGTCCGCCTTCGAAACTTCAGTTTGATGGTAGTGCACTAACTTGAAGTAGCTCAAAGAAACAGGAAACATGCACGCATATGAGGGAGTGAAAGAGCACTTTAACTGCTCTACTACTGTGATTCTCGGCAATTGGATGACTTTGGATAATGGTTCATACAGTTTATTTTCAAGAAATGGGGGGAAAGGAGCACGAGTGATTACCATTTTTTTTAACAATTAACCATTTCCCAAAATAGAGATCATCTCACAAGTGAGTCTTCCAATTCAACAGTGTATATTAATATTCCATGTGTGCATCGAGGGCGTCCGGACCTTGTGGCATGTCCAAGATGCCTTGCATGCATCCGCATCTCAGGATTGGGAGATGAAACAGACATGAGCAGTTCACATCATATTATACACACACACACACACACACACACACACACTTAAGCTCAACTTCAATAATGATCTACTTAATTTTGTCGTTGTGGCGGATGACGGAACTGTTAAATTTCAAAGGAGGCAACTAGCATTTTAGTCACCCTTCATCAAGAATAAATTAGCCAGTGTACTTTTCCTTTTTTAGTGCCTAGCTATCCGTCGCCAATTCTGCTTGCACCAAAATAACAATGCCATTCGTGCTTTCTCTTTCATATTAAAACGTACCACCACCAATCGATGTCCATTGCGAAATCAATATTTTCAGCAAGCTTTTTAATTTCATCCAAAACAGTTATTTCCTCACGGGCTGTGTTCTACTTAATTTTTATCTCCGTCTCTCTCTCTCTCGGTGCAATCAGATTTTCAAGGATTCGCTTTTTCTTTAAATTTTATAGATACGTGGTTGAAACTTGTATATGTGTTTAATTTAAGTTTATCATGTTCACTTTTAGCAGAAGCGTCGTTGGAGAAGTAAAAAAAGAAACAAAGGGATAGGATTCCTGACCAAGATCGTCTTACTATCTTATTCTTTCTCCACTAGCTTCCTCTCTGTTCGTCAACGGGTTTTCTTTCCATCGCAGTGCACCTTCGCAGTTTTTGTTTTCACTTTTTCCTCTGAACCTATTCTAATAAAATTTCAGTTCCAGTTAATCATATTTAATTAGTACTTCCGAATAAATCATTAGTAACAGCTTGTTTCACCATCCACAGATGCATTTGGCAGGAATACCCACCAGAGTTCATTGACATAAGCAACTACAGACATGTTATCGAAATCCCAAAACTTTAATATCTTAGAAAACCATAAAGGCACCAAAAATTCACCTGCAGAAGAAATGCCTTCTGATAAAGATCTAATCTTCATTTTTGTCTTATGTGAAAGCATTTCTACGAAATGCAGGATAGGATAACTAATGGGCCAGCTTTCTACTTGAATCCTGTTTTGTACACATATATATCTCAAAGTTGGTAAATTTTGAACGGATCACCCCGTGTACAAAGGAAAGGGCCACCTATTATGGATTGTCATGTAGGACAAATACATCATTGTCCGATTGAAACCCACCATTTTGTGCTCTCTGGTCACAGTCTTCTCTATCACATGTCTGTGGATGCTTACTTTATAGAGAAACCTATTTGAGAGGAATCATGAGATGGTGATAGCTCATGGTGTTAGAGTATATGTATAGTATAGCGTAGTATAAAAATCTTTAGACTGAGTGGTCACGAGGATTATTTATACAGTTATAGATCGTTGGCGATTTTGTGCTTCTCTTTTCTTGAAGAGAGGGTGCATATGAAAGGTACTTCTCCCCAGCAACTTTTAATCGAAAAGCTATGGTTGAACATTCAAAAAGACCCTGTATGTAAAGTTATTTTCAAGGGATAGTTATTCACTTTTTGCAAAATTAAGTAACTACTTACCTGGCATCTTCCAATGATATCCAATTTGGCATCAGTATTCACTTTTTTGAAAGATTATGTAACTACTTACCTGGCATCTTCTCATGATATCTATTTGGCATCAGTTTGAATTTTGTGTGTGTGTGAGTGTGGGTCGTATTTAGTTGTCTTTTTCGAAACTGTTTGGAATTCAGTGATCTCTAGTTCTCTGGCTTAGGCTTTTTGGTTTTTGTTTATTTTTTTCCGGCTGGCATGAACTTGTGTTTAAGAGAGTTTGGCTCGATGTGTCTCTATAGTTTGTCTAGTTTTGGGAAAATTGGGACCAATAATTTAGGCCAAGGTATCTAGGTGTCAATTTGCTATCTTATCAAAGGGATGGATGGGTTAGGCTCAGCTCCATGGGGTTTAGGACCTGCAAGAATAAGCTATCTAGGAAAAACTAGCTGCACTAGGCTAGGAAGAATTTAAGAGTACTAGGCTACAATGATCTATAGAAATTAAGGACAATTATTGCGATAGACCCAACTAGCAAACTTTAGGTCTCCAAGAGAAATTGAATGCAGGAGCGATCACGATGAGTACCGCTATAAGTTAGTCGTTGGGGTAGGGATTTTTTTCCGATGTGCTGTTGTTCGGCAGAGGTCAGAAAAAGTAGGATATAAATTAAACGGATAAACTGTATAGAATAACTAGTTTCCAACCATTCAAAATCAATATGGAAGGTAGCACCAACTTAAGTTGTTGATGTTAACAAAGTTAGCAATAATATCAGTGAAAGATCACCCGGCCTTACCCATGATGATCATATAAAGCAAGAGAAAGATAAGGAAAGAGCAAGTTAGGAAGAGATGGAATTTTAACTCACTCACTGAGTGCGGTTAATGAGATTGTTGCTTATACAATGATAGGGACATAGTTCTATATACTGTCAACGGTCTACTGAAACAATATGAAAACTTTGTTACTAATGTCATACTTTAAGTCTTTGCCATCCTTTTCTGAGAAATATAACATACTGCTCAATCAAGAAAATAGATTCTCATCAGCACTCAAAGGCAACAGACCACCCTAGAAAATTTGGCTATGGCTTTTGTTTGTCAAGCTAACCGAAGCAGGTGGAACAATTGTCCTGGATGCATCCTGGATGCTTCAACAACAATCATCCTCCCCACTTGAATAACCAGTCCAACAACAATAACAATGGAGGCACTCGTAGTGGAAATTCATCCAAGCCTCAAAACCAATCTGGTGGTGGTTCCAATCATAATTCTGTTGTTTGTTAATTTTGTGGTCACAATAACCATACGTGAACCAATACCATGATGTACTATATACCTAACGCTCTTGCTGCCTGGTCCATAGGTGCATTTTATGAACCTCCCTGGTATCCAGACACTAGTGTATCACACCGCATGACTGCCAATGCCTCAAACCTAAGCAAAGTTACTGTACCAATGGAGCTACCCTGAATATCTCTGGCACAAGTAACATTTACTTCAAGTCTCCTAATTTTCAATAAAACATGTTCTTTATTGTACCCAACTGGCACAAAAATCTCATCTCTATTGTCAAGTTTTGAATTTCACTCCACAAAGTTCCTTGTGAAACAAAATTAGACCAGGAGAACACTGCATGAAGGTGAAGTTCGAGATCAGCTCTATTAATGGATAGTGGAGAAGCATCGTAGGCCCTTTCTTATTTTGCTATTAAAAATAAAATTTATGTTGGATTGTGGCATTCCATCTTGGTCAACTTAGCAAACATGTGTTAGAAAAATTGAATAGGTGTGAACTTGTTTCCATTGGTGTAAATTGTAGTGACTACTGATTTGTCTTGTTCTGTTTGCAATATTAGCAAATCCCATAAGTTGCCATTTGACAATATTGACATTTCAATTAATGTTCCTCTTGAAATTGTGCATACGGATCTTTCGAGACCCGATCCTTGTGAGTCATGGAGAGCATATTGATATTATCTCCTTCTCATGGACAACTTTTCATGATTTAGTTGGCTATTTCCTTTGTGAGCAAAGCCAAACACTTTCAACTGTTTTCAAGATTCAAAATCATGGTGGAAAAGCAAAGCGTGTTTTCCAAGTAAGGTATTCCAAAGCAGCATCGGAGGAAAATGATTAATTGACAATTCAATGATTTTTTTGATCACCATGAAATTAAATAATGATGTCATGTCCTCACATTCCATAAACAAAATGGAGTTATGGAGCAAAAGCACCATCATGTTGTCAAGATGGGATCAAGTGTGATGAACAATCTGCCTATCATCTTAGTTTTGGACTGATGAACCAGCATATATCTCATAAACTGGTTACCATATTGAAGCTAAAGAGAAATCTCCCTTTAAGAACTTTTTTAAAACAAAGCCCACATATAAGCATCTTCTAATCTTTGGCTGCATGCGTTATCCATTACTTATTCCTTATGGAGATATTAAGTCTGATTCCAAATCAAAGTCATGTGTCTTCGTTGAGTATGGCATTGTGCACAAGGCTTCTTATGATATGAGCCTCTCTCTAAATGTGTTTCTGTGTCAATGCATGCGACATTTTGTGAACATGGTTTTCTCTATTATGGAAGTCAATCTCCAAACATGAAGATGATGTTGCTAAATGGTTGCAAATTAATTATTTGAAAAAAAAAGAAAGTCACGGCTATGAACCAAGCCCACACAATCATATTTACTCTATCTTCACAACCCTATTGTCAACGATGAACAACAAATGGAAGAATCTGATTATCATGAACTAGACGTTGTGAATGTTGAAGGAGATGGAGATGACGATGAAATCAACACCTTCCAAAATGAACAAGTATCTCCTCTATCACCAGGCATCAAGTTAATTGTTGATCTACCTATTGAGTGTGCTCCAGAACATGTACATAATATTGGAAAACTCGCTTTAGGGATAGCACTATTTTGCCTCTAGTCAAGCAGAAGAGACCTAGACATGTATGCATATGCTTTTAAAACTAAACAATGGTTAAAATCTATGAGAAAATAGATAGGTGCAATTCATAAAAATCAAATGTGGGAACTGATGCAAACCATGCTAATAATCTAGTTAGGTGCAAATGGGTGTTCCTCAATAAAAGAAAGCCTGGTGGAAGTGTTGCTTGGTATGAAGCCCACCTTGTAGCTATCAGATATAGTCGGTAGGAGGCCATTGACTATAAACAGATGTTCAATCATGTAGTTAAACCCATGACTATTTAGACTATCATCTCTATTCTTGTTTCACAAGGATGGAAAATGCATAAACTTGACGTAAATAATGATTTCTTCACACAGAGCTCAAGGCGCAAGTGTTCACAGCACAACCACCCAGGTTTGAAGACAACAAGTTTTCTCAGCATGTATGCAAACTGAAGAAAGCTATAAATGCCTTAAAGCAGGTGCCTAGAGCATGGTTTGACAAGTTGAAAACAAATATATTGTAGCAAGGATCTAAATAATTAAAGTTGGATACATATCTCTTCATGCTACAGAAGCAAGATAAAATGACTTACATCCTTAGTTTGATGATATCATTGTTATTGGAAACTCTTCATCTGTTGTGCAACAAGTTTTTCAGAGATTGGCAGCAGGTTCTCCATTTTTAAAGATCTAGGAGAACTTAATTGCTTCCTTAGTGTTGAAGTGCTTAAATGAGAAGATGAGATTCTTCTATCTGAACATCACCATTTAAAGGATCATCTTGTGAAGGCTAAGATGGACTAGTGCAACAATATTGGAATATCAGCAACAACAAACGTTACCCTTTCCAACAAGAAGGAAAACACTTAATGTTGCCCATGCCTCTTTCTATCAGTAGATCGTTGTGTAAGTTCAGTATGAGACACTTACTAGTCCTGACATTGCTTTTGCTATTAATAAAACATGTTAGTATATGCATCAATCAACCCAGCTCCCATGTTAAATGCATATTTAGGTATATTAAAAGCACAATTGATTTTGGCTTGCATTATTCTAAGTGTACCTTTTTTCCACCTATCTACTTTCTTTAATGCCGACTGGGCAAATTGCCTAGATGTTTGCATGTCTACAAGTGGGTATGCTATGTGTCTTGGGACCAATATTATATCACGGACATCAAACAAGCAATAAAATGTTTCTTTCTCTTCCATGAAAGTTAAATATAAAGCCATTTCACATGCTACTTTAGAGTTGCTATGGATTAAAATGTTGTTAAAGGAGTTCAAATTAAAGATCAAGGATGACCCATCTTATGGTGCCAAACTAGGATATATTTTTAGGGTAGCAAATCTAGTCTTTTAGGCACACATCAAATACATAGAAATTAATCACTTTGGCTAGGTAAAGATGGGAAAAGGAGGCTTAGAAATAAAGTCCATCAAGCCTGGTAGGCAGCTTGCCATATCTTCACATAGTCATTGGCCAGACCCATATTTCATCTATTTTAGAACAAGCTCAATCACATGGACATTGGCTAGAGGGGTTGTGTTAATCAAGTCTGCAATAATATCAGTGAAAGATTACCTTGCCTTACCCATGGTGATTAAATAAAGCAAAAGAAGCATAAGGAAGGAGCTAAGTTAGGAAGAGATGAGGTTCTATATTAAAACGAGCAACTCCAAATGTAGAAAGTGTATTGAGAATCCTTATGGTGATATGAAGTAACTTGTTGATTAAATAGTGCAACCTCTCCAATGAATATTCAATCATTGAGAGAGAGAGTGGACATAGGCCTTTGGGTGAACCACTATGCTTGCGTGTTTGTTCGCATCCTAAAATATATTTTGGTTTTTGATGTGCACAAGGAAAATGAGGTTTTATTTAAATGAGAGAGAAAGGAACTCGCTCGTTAGTATGAGGATTGACTGTTTTTGTTCTAAATGAGGTGTGGTGTTTTAGAAAGTGTTGAAGAATTGATGTTTAAAATTTTTGAAGAATCAATTGAGAGTGTAAAACATTTTGGTTTGAAAAATCTTGAGTGAGAAAATCTTTAAAAACATCATTTGGAAACCTTTGAACATCACTTTTGGAAATCACTTTGGTATTTTCTTAAGACTTTAAGTAGGTTTGAGGTTTTGCTCTAATTTGGTTATTACCTAGTTAGAACTCTGTCTCATCTTACTTAAGTTCTTTTAGAGAGGTGCTTGTGATCATTCGTGATATTAAGTGAATGTACATACATGAATGCATTGATCCTATATGATTAGAAAGAAATCATTTATTCCTATCATGATATTCATGTAAAGACATTCTTACCATCACATACATCTAAGCTTCCCATTTTTATTTAAATAACTGCCATAAACACTTTTACGAAAAGAAAAAAGTTTTTGAAAATGAAATGAGGTTATAGACCATCAAATATGATTATAATATTGGGTCATTACTTGAGTTTTGGTCTTGATGAAGTAGGCAAATGAAAAAATCTTGAGAGAAAGATATTCAAAAGAATGAAAAAGAGGAAAGACTTAAATACAAGAGGAATATGGAGAAAGAGAGAGAGAAAGAGACTTTGAAAATCACAAAACAAATGATTTAAATGAGAGAGATATGTATACATGTACATACTTATATATACATATATATGTATGGATACGTATATGAAAGCTTATGAAGAGGAAGTTCAGATCAAATAGAGAGGGAGAAGAAGATTTTAGAAAAAGAGAGAGATTTAAAATAGAATACACGTATATATATTTATATATATGTATATGAGAGTTTGTAAAAGAATATGTTAAATCATAAAGAGAGAAAATAAAAAGAGAAAGACAAAGAGAGATAATCATGTGCACATACACGTATATAGCTTGTATATACGTATATGTCTTCATGAGAGTTAAAATCAAGAAATGACTTGAAAATATCCGATTTCAATTTTTATGTAGGCTGAAGAGGAACATAGACTCATGCAAGAGTCTAGGCTAAGTCTCCAAAGCCTCATTAAAGAGAGTTTCTTGCTTTTCAAAAACTTTTAGAAAACATGATTTCAAATATTTTATATATGAACATAAAATCATATTTATTTTGTTTTCTAACAAGAGAACATATTTCTCTCACCTTTAGGTATGAAAAAAAATCAAGTGCACAAAAAATGGAGAGCAATACAACAAAGAACTCATCGGGGTTTCTAATCAGGTAATTAAAAGAGAAACAAGCGTGATAATGGCAAGAAAATATATTTTAACATGTACATATTCGTGAGGGACTTTCTCGGGTTGGACAACTCCTAACCTCAAAATCAACATAATAATGAAAATGTCCCAACCAAAACATTCATTGTCATTGTGCATTTGCTCATTAATTAGGAGAACTTAATACATCATGCATAAGTATCATCTCAAGCATAAATGATAAGTAAAACAATATAACAAGCACATTTTTAGAAATAAATGAAAAAACAAAATTTATTTCGCCTTGCTTATACTCCCGATGCACTCAAGAGTAGCTCTCAACTTCGGATAGGAAGTCCTTGCATGGCCATGGGGAAGTGGCAAGAGGAAGTTAGAAAAATGAAAACAAGAAGATGACTACATACATTGAATATGGATGATATTAGAAATGAGCCTCTTCCTTTAAATGATCCTAGGGTTACCTAGGATGAAACTCCAAGATGATGGAGATATACCCCAAGAGGTCTCCTCATGCTAATTTGAACTTAGAGAGGTTTGCCCCTAAGATTGGAGAAGAAAAAAAGGAGAAGAAGAGAGGAATGGAGAAAAAGAGTCAAATAGAATTGCATATTTTCAAGTAAAGAAGCATTAGCCCATGCCCAAGAAGGAGGATTGTGAGAGTATTTATAGAGAGGTTTGGAGCAAAAATTCAAAATTTGATTTTTTTTAATTTAACAAAATTTTCATGCAAATTTAAAGTATTTTGAATAATTTTTTATTTTTTAAAAAATAAGCTTTGACTAATTGGGATATGCCACTAGCCTTGCAAACACCCATTTGAAGTGTAGGCAGGGCTAATGCCCACCTAGCTAGACCAACACCGCCCTCAAGGGGTGGTTTTTGACTCAAAACAAGGCCTGCACTGTGCACAGGACCTGCCCCGATGCATTGCATTGAGCAAGGACGTAGGCACAACGCGTCTGGCGCATGCTAGCACATGGTAGTGCGCGATGCGCTGTCGTGCGCCACTGCTCATGGCGATGCCGTGCCGATTTTTTATAAAGGGGTGCAAAATGCCCCCCTTATTGTCTCATCTGACCAATAAGGGGTGAGTTTTGCCTCCCAAGCCTCCCAGAGGACCATTTTGAGGAATAATATTAAAAAAACGTAAAAAATTATATTTTAAATATATGTTTAAAGGGGGTAAAAAAATGGTTTTTGTTAAAAACGAAGCCGACCCTCTTTTAAATGATTTCAGGCTCACTTTAGTTCCGGATTGGGTTCAATTAGTTACCGACACGTTCTACTGAGTGGTTCAAGCTCACAAACACATCTAAGTATGAGAATGAAACATAAAACAAAGGAAAGGTCCATGCACGCACACAACACTCAATAGCATTGAATTTTGTCGTTTGGATTTTGGCTTTGGAATTTGAGCTTGAATTTGTTGATTTGGATCTAGACTTGGGTTTTGGATCTAATTCAGATCCAAGAATTAGATTTTGGATTTGAATCTCACATCTAAAGTTGGGTTTTGAATTTGAATTTTGTGTTTTGGGTTCGGACATGGGTTTAGAGATTCATTTTGGATCAAATAGTTCTGGGTCTAGGATTGGGTTTAGGGTCTAAAAATTTAAGTCTAAATAACTGAGTATTTCATTTGGGTGAAAATAAAATAGTCTTTTTTGAAAATTTTGGGGTGATAACAGTGTTATTTATTCTTCTTCTTGTTTCTTAGCGTTTTTTATTGTTGAAGCATATTTGATCAGTGACAACTTGACATCAAATGGCTTTGATCATTAGAATAATATCTTCCCTTGCCATATGGATCAAGTAAGAAGCAAGAACCAGGTCAATTACAAAATTTGTCCCGGACCTTAGTATCAAATATCAGGACAACATGTCCCTATAGGTCATTTAATTTTGCATTAATGAGAACAATAATACACAATTCCATAAATCTGATTGAGGCATATTCATTTTCACTCCTGAGGAAATTGGTTTCCTAATTTTTGATTGGGAATGCAGAAGGTGATCTAATAGTGGAGTGTGTTGAATGTCGAACCATGGTAGTGCATGCATCTATATTTTCTCTTGAACCTACACTTGGCCAGTCGAAATCAATGGAGGCATCAGTGAGTTGGCAGGGCGGGGTGACCACAATGAAAATATTTGCATGAAAAATGTGCATGGCATGGCTAGTAGGCTAGCATAAAGAGATTTAATGATGATTGTACAACAACACAATCCCAATGAAACAGTCATTCTAAACTCCATGTTTCAGTTATGGCTAAGAAAATATGAAATGATGTCTTACCTGGGTGATGAAGGCTTATTGGGCTAGGATTATTATCATGTGCAAAGCTAGTGCTCTTGAGTTGGTCCCTAGAGGAGATACAATTTCTTGGGTCAACGATAGTTTTAAGGGCTTGATGAGTACTGGTTATTTCTCCATTGTTTATACATACCTTGCACTTAATTTTTGCCTTTAGCAATGCCAATTTTTGACTTAGGTGATCCCACAACACCAAAATAGGCCTTCGGCTAGGGATGCTTACCAGGATTTGCACCATGGCTGATAATATATTATCGGGCATGAGATCTGATTATTTTCTCATTAATATGCAATCCAAAATTCGACTCCAATGGTTTATTACCCTCACCCATGAATTTTTTTTTTCCTTTCCTGGGAGGAGGATATTAGAGGGTAAAGAAAAGACATAGCCGACATTGACCGATATACATCCTTCCAAAGCCATTACGATCAACGTTCATCCTACAAATGGCTGAGACCTGAAAATCTGCTTTGGCTTATATTGAACAGAGCTGCTGACATGCCAAAACCCAATGAGGCAAAGATCGATCATCCTGAGCTTTGTAGAAGGTAAAGAAAAAAAAGTGTTCATGGTTGCAGATCTTGTTGGGAAAGGGCAAACCGAAGGCATTGGAATCATAGGACATGCAAAGGCCTTTCTATTTATATGAGGCAAAGGTTGAAAAACAAAAGGCTAAAATTGTTCATCTAAATTTTTATAAAAGGCAAACTGAAGGTGTCAACATTTCTGATCTCTTCAGGAGGGCGAACTTGGGCATTGTTCCTAAATTGGCAAATCACTATTTAGTAAGTAATTTCTTTGTAGCCAATTCCTTCATGGATCATCAAGATTATCCAGAAGCCAGATATGTTTTTCTGTGTTGTCAATACTTGTGTTATTCCTAGTTCCTCACCTAAGGGTTGAAAACATAATTTAGGGCATGAAAATTGCGAAAATAAATTTGTAGTTCATGTCTGTTTTGATATTTCCTCTTCCTTCTTTTGGCACTGTATTCACTAAACATCGTCAACCCTATTATGACACTACAAGGATCTCTTCCTTGTAGACACATCGCCAATTTTTCCCCTCAGGTCAGACCAGTATTGTCATTGCAAACACCATCTTATGATTCTTTCTAATTTCAAGAGTTGCCATGGAAAACTCTAACTCCTCGTAGAGTGTTTCATGCCCCTAAACCTGCTATTGTAACTCACATTGTGCAATTTCCTGGTCTGCACATTTTTCTGCCATTTAATGTTTTATATCTCTTTTTTTCTATTCATTTTTATTCATGTCCTGACAATATGCCATGCATTGGGAGCTTGGGCTTGTGTTCTGATTTATGACGATAACCATTGTCCTTCTTGGTTGATTGACTGACTGCACTAGTACACGTGAAGCTTATGCTTATGCCAAGTTTTCAATCGTGCAGTGTCTAGAGTTTGAGTTAGTTTTGCATGTGTTTCACCTGTGGTAACATCAAAATGAATGTAGTTATTACCTAAAAAAACCTTCACTACAAGTATCTTCTTCTTCTTCTTCTGTACTCTCATATGTTGATGGTATAAATTACATGTCTGCTATCTGAAACATAATAAATATATAAACACACAATGTCAGATGGACAACTTAATATGAAAACATAGAGATATATGAATAAAGTGCTGGAATGTACTTACAAGTAACCATCAAACATGAAACCTATACCAATTGCTAACCACAATTCCATGTATGCAATTGTTATACCAATTATTATCTTCGACAACTTTTCTTCCTAATACATATTAGCATATAGGTCTCTAGGTCTTGTTTTAATGACGATATGTCAGTCATTGTCTATCCGATAATCCACATAGGAAATTTATTATGCTTTAGTTACTAGCGTGAAAAGGTTTCATTTTCATACATCTGAAGTTGATACTTGATACTTGTGAACCCAAATTAATTCTATTTAATATATTGATCATGTGAACTAAGTATATCATACAATTTACATTTGAACAGACATACTTAAGTTTCTCGCCGTAACTGACTTCTATAACTTTTGGTGAAACATCCATAATATGCAACTTTACCTGTTACATAAATTTTATATCATGTACTAAAAAAACTAGAAGTTTGTGCATGAACGACCATGCCACTATTTTGGTATTTTATATTCTTGCCTCTTTGTAATCACCCCAAATTTTTCCAAAATTTTTGAAGATCCAAAATAGATCCAAAACCCAAGTTCAGATCCAAATCGAGCATTTCAGATTCAAAATTCGAATCACTTTCGAAACGGTAGAATTTGAGCGTGGCGCATGCATAGACCTTCCCTTTGTTTTAAAAACTCATTTCTCACTCCAAAATGTGTTTTTAAACCCAAGTCGCATGCTCGAATGAGTCGACAATCGATTAAACCAAAATCGGATTTGGAGCGAGTTCGGAGTCGCTCAAAATGGAGTTGACCACCCATTTTTCTTTAACAAAGAACTTTTTTTTACATATTTTAAATAAAAACCAACGTTTTAAAAAAGTATATTTGTTTCATACTTATTTCATTACGTTTTATTAAATTTAACTTTAAAAAAAAATTGCGTTTTTCCACGTCCCACGATGCACAGTCGCACAACACTCAGTCGCGCGACCACGTCGTGAAGCACAGGCGCACGCACGCAAAAGAGTGAAGTGCGCGTGATCTCACGATAATGCGTCGTGCGACCGCGCGCACGGGCGGTCGCAGTCGCGTGCCTCGTGCGATCGTGCGCGGTAGCGTGGCCGTGCGGCGTGTTCTCGTCGCCCGATCGTGCGGTTGGGCAACGTCGCCCCGCGCGTGACATCACCCGATGCTGGTGCGTCCGGGCGTTGTCGTCTCCCCCTTTCACCCCTCCTTTTTTACTAAAAACCGCTTTTTAGGGGGCAGTTTTGGTCTTTTTAAGTGGGCAAAGGCTCATCCCACTTCTGAAAATGTTTTTACAGGCCTAATGGCCAATCAAAACTCATTTCAAACTATTTTTTTCAGAATAATTTAAAATTATGTGAAATTTAGATGAAAATGTCATAAAATTCAAAAAAATTCAGAATTTGGGTTTTGGCTGCAAATACTCTACAAATACCCATACAATCCCCCTCTTGGATAAGAGTGACCCTTGGGAGAAACCCTAGAGTATTCTCACTTGAAGACTTAGGGTTTTTCTTGAACTCTCTCTCTCTCTCCCTCTTCCTCTTCCCATTTCTCCTCTTTCTCTTCAACTTCGAGTAAGCTACAACTCTCTTGGAGACATGAAACTTCACTCAAGGGGATCTTCAAGTGCATGTGTTCATTTTCCCTATGTCATTTTTCATTAGGAGTATGTAATCATCATCCCTCTCATTTCTCTCTTCATTCTCCTCTCATCTTCATCTCCCCATTGCCAAAGGAGATAGCACTGAACCTCTTTTCAGAGAGAAGAGATTATGCTCAAGTGCACCGGGAGCATGGAAAGATGAGAAGATTTTTTATTTTATGATCGAATCATGTTTTCTCTTTTATTGAATATAACATTATCTTTCTTTTTTTATTTTCTTCTCATCTTCATCTCCCAATGGCCAAATGAGATAGCACTCAACTTCTTTTTAGAGACAATAGGCTATGCTCAAGTGCACCAGGAGCATAGAAAGATGAGATGATCTTTCATTTCATGATTGAATCATGTTTTCTCTTTTATTGAATATAGCATTGTCTTTCTTTTTTTATTTTCTTATCATCTTCATCTCCCAATGAGCAAAGAAGATAACACTCAATCTATTTTCAGAGACAAGAGGCTATGATCAAGTACACTAGGAGCATGGAAAGTTGTGATGATCTTTTATTTTATAATCGAATCATGTTTTCTCTTTTGTTGAATGTAGCATTGTGTTCATTTCTTTATTTTCTTCTTATCTTTATCCCCCCATGGCCAAAGGAGATAGCACTCAATCTTTTCTTAAAGACAAGAGACTATGCTCAAGTGCACCGGGAGATTCAAAAGATGAGATGATCATTCATTTCATAGTTATATCATGCCCTCCTTCCTAGTTGAATCTTTCTCTTTCCATCATCCTCTCTCTCTTTCTCTCTCCTTCCTTCATTGAATATTGTCTATGTATTACCCATGCATAATTGCTTGGTTTTCCGTTTATATGTGAATGTATGATGAGGATGAGAGTGTGGCTTGAGGCTCTCTATTTTTATCTTCATATTAATTTTTGAGGTTGGGACTTGTCCAACCCAGAAAAACCTTCACGAATATGTAGATGTTAAAAATACATTCTCATGTCATTGCGTATAGTTTCCTTCTTAATCACCCAATTAGAAACCCTAACGAGTGCCTCGTTATGTTGCTTGATTTTCTTACATACCCAACGGTGGAAGACTTTTCCTTGTAACAAACTAAATAATAACATTCTATGCTTGTATATAAATCATATTTTACAAAAGATTTTTAAAGCAAATACCATGTCTAATATGATTTTGGAGATTTAGCTTAAGCTCTTGCATGAGTTCAAGTTCTCCTCCGGTCTACATCAAACTTGAAGTCGGTTATTTTTCATTTTTTGATTTTTAATCTCATGAAGATATGTATGTATATACATGCTATATACATATATGTGCACTTGATAATTTTCTTCCATCTCTCTCTATCTATGTTTTCATATTTTACAAATTTTCATATATACATGAATACATGTATATATCTGTTCTATTTTTTATCTCTTGAATCTTTTATCTCTCTTTTCAAGATGAATATCTTTCCTTACAAATTTTCTTATACGTACACATACAAATATGTATATGTATTTTTTTTTCCTCTAAAAATCTCTCTCTCTATTGAAATCAATATCATTTGTTACAAATTTTCATATATGTGCATATGTGATGGTATGTACACACATATATACGTCATTTTCTATTTATCTCTATGGAAGTCTTTCATCTCTTCCATTCTTTCAATATTTTCTCTTGTCATTTAAGATTCTAATTTTTTATTTACCGACCTCACTAAGACCATAACTCAAGTAATGAACCAATATTGGGTTCATGTTTGATGGTCTACAACCCCAATCCATTTTCAAAAACTTTTCCTTCTTATATATGATATTTATCAAAACAAAAACTTTAGATGTATGTTATGGTAGGAATGCCTTAGATGAATGTTGTGGTAGGAATGCTTCATTCTCTTTTAATCATATAGGATCAATGCATTCATGCATTCACATTCACTTAATATCACAAATGAGCACAATCACATCTCTAAAAGAACATAAGTAAGATGAGATGGAGCTCTAATTAGGTGGTAACCGAATTAGAGCAAAATATCAAACCTACTTAATATCTTAAGAGAACACTAAAGTGATTTCAAAATGATTTTTCAAGCTTTGCAAATGATATTCATAAGGATTTTTTGATTCTAGTTTTTCCCAAAATGTCTCGCATTCTCAAGTGATCCTTCAAGAATCTTTTCAAAAGTTTGAAACATCAAACTTTCAATATTCTTCTACACTGCATTTAGAATAAAAAAAGATGTTTAAGTTAAAACAAAATGCATCAATGATAACATAGCCCTTGAGTTGATTGCCCCCGGTAAAGGCACCGGAAATGGTCGATCCTCGTACTAACGAGCGAGTCCCTTTCTTTTCTATTTTAAAACAAAACCTCATTTTTCTGGAGCGTTCCAAAACCAGCAAAAAATTTTGGGGATGCAAACCTCATTTTCTCGACTTTTATTGCCATTTTCTTGGCAAATTTGTGATATCGATTAATCATCAACTGAAATAAATGTGTTTATGTTGTACCAAGTTTACATGCTTTTAAAACTAGTTTGGAAAAGTTTCTTGTAACACCTAGCCTTCTAGAACACCAACACCTACTCAATGTTAAGTGATGCATGTAGAAGTAGCTTAATTAGCAATTGAAATATATATCTAATGAACCAATGGGCATATGCAAGTTTAGCTCATGTTCTTACTGAAGATATGATTCCATTGTATTATGATTGAATAGTATGTATGTATATACTTGCTAACTAGTTAAGGTATCTAGGATTATAAACTCTAATGTGCCTAACGAATGGCCCATTCAAAGCACACTGGACTGACCTTATGGATCTAGAAAAACTTCTTCGGTAATCCTTTCTGGCTTGTTGAATATTGTCCATATACCCCAACAATATGTTCAATAAAATGTCATATATTCATGTGCCAAATATCCCCCTGCAGTGGAATATTTTGGTTGGATTTTGTTGTACACATAACTCAACTCTTCAACCTTAATAAATACATATAACATAGAAAACAAAAAAACTAAAAATTTATATATATATATATATATATATATATATATATATATATATATATATATATATATATATATATATATATATATATATATATATATATGCATTTGTATTCTTGCATGTTCACCTTCCAATAGGATACATCTAATAGTATTATGCTGGTCCACCCAAGTGCAATTCATTCGTTAAATGGATCATTAAATGTACCATGATGTCAAAAAATGTTAGTGAGAATATCTTATCTAATTGACACTGTGTAAGTGCAATTCACTTTTCCATTTGTTACTAAGTACTTGTTTGCTATGGCCTTCATACTTAACTTTTTGAAAAACCCCATAAAATTTGATTAACACAGGGTGACCTTTCTTGGTAACGACTTGCCTAAGGCCAAAAGAATAAATTGCTAGAGAAGTATATGACAATCATGACTATTCAAATTTGAAACTTGGTGTCCCCTTATCCATACCTTTTAAACATTCACTAAATAACTATATGAAACTTTCAAAATTTTCAACACATTACGAAAGATATCATTTTCTATCTTCATGTTGTAACAAGCAAGGGGAAGTAACCACCTATCTGAATGATGTTGCTAACATGCATGAAAGGACTATCATATGTTCACCTCTTTCAAGTCTAATCAATCATTTAAATGATGTTTTGATTTTTTATGCAGATTCAACAATGCACCAAGGATATTGTTGCATTTTTTTTCAATATGATATTGTGATGTAACAAGTTATGCTCCAAACACAACAAAGTGAAGAAGATACTTTTTTTTTCTTCTAGTTGTATGCAAATTTTTCACTTGAGCTCCACTCCCATCTAGAACCCGAAAGAATTAAAGGTAGCCTCATTTCCATAGTATATCATCAAAGAAATGACAGTTTATTTGAGTGATATGGTTATGGGCAGCCAATGATGATGGTCTAGAGAAGAATGTGTTCCCTGATTGCACATTAGACAATTTAGCTTGCCCTTCATACGTTATGATGACAAATAAGCATATCTTAGAAAGTCATTTATAGTCTACAACAAACATGCACATGGTTAAAATTATTCCCTTTTATGAAAACCAACTGTAAATAGACCATCATGCTTTAACGTTTTCAATTTATCTACTAGCAGTTGCAGGCAAACATCCATCTTGCATCAGCTTGGAGCGGTTGGTCCAAAGTTAAGTGATGATAACCAGATATAAAGTTGCTTCATACACATCCAATGTAGTAAATTATATATAACTAAAAAAACATGCCAGATACTATAAGTTGAACTTAAATTTTTGAAAAGCTTAAAATCTTGTAAGCATCTGCGTCAAATGATGAATGCATTTTCATCAAAACTCTTCTACACACACACACACACACACACATACACACACACACACACACACACATATATATGTATATACAAGATGACTCATATATATATTGACATCTAGGGACACTAGATGAGGACCGTTCGATCGGGTGTGATCGAACGATCCTCCTCTCCCTCATGAATGAGGGAGCAGAAACAAAGACAGGCAGAGAGATCAAGCGAGCATCTCTATCTCTCTCTTGCTCACTCTCTTGCTGTACACCGAGGATTGTTTGCCTGATCGGTGACCACAATGAAAAGGATGACCTCCCAACTGCTTGGCAAGCACATAGTCAGCCAACGGCCATCGCTCTCTCTCTCTCGTTCGCTCCTTTTCTTGCTCCATGCCTGAGAACGAAAGTTCGACCGGCGATCATGATTGAAACGTCAGCTTCATGTCTGCCTGACAAGAATGTAGTTGGCTGGCGACCAAGGTGAACACCTTGTCTATGTCTCTTTCTCTCTGTCTCTATTCTAAAGCACCCTTCTGATGACAAGGACCGACTGAACATTGACAGAAACGGTAACCCCCTTCCTCTCTCTCTTTCCATCTTTGTCTTTGCTCAACCCTTCCTCCCTCTTACTCACTCTCAATCTCTGCTCACCCCTTCCACCTAAAGCGTTTACACAATGGCATAGAGTGACCGTCTAGAGATTGCATCCTTCCACAGGTGAAGTCCTACCATTACACTTTTATCTCTTTCTGTTACTCGATCTCTTTCTCTCGACTTTACCCCCCACCCCCCATGGATGACCACCTCCCATTACCTACATCTCTCCTTCCCTCACACACACACACACTCTCTCTTGCCCCTGCGTCTCCCGATTACTAATAATGGCCAAATGTTGATCATCTCTAAATCATGTGTTCTACAGTGGAGGCCAATCACCATCGCCCAAAGATGGCTGAGTTTCTGCAGTTGCATGCTCAAGTTTCTCCCATTCTTATTTGGTATGTGATGTTGTTTCATGTATAAGGCATTTCCCCCATCTCAGGTTACCAACATCTCTTAAAGTGGCCAGAGTCACCATAGGTGCCTCCCCTTGTTGGCACAGCTTCCTCAAGCTTGATCAGCTTCATTTGTGAGGGCCATTTTGCTTTAATTTGAATGTCTATTTGCTTTTGCTAAATGGATGATTGCTTGCATATATGTCATAGACTAATGAAATCAAACAAAACCAACAATGATTATTACAACTATTTTTCTTTATTTATTCCATGATTGAAACGGGCCTCTGATGTGGTATGGAAAATATTGTTATGATAATAATGAGAATAACAAGAAAAACTCTGCTTTGGAATGAGTTGTACATAAGAACCCTATATGTTGTTGATAGATAGCCCCATGCCATGTTAGTTTTGAGTATACATGCACATGTATGCCCATATGTGTGATGCATGGTGACATGGAATCGCAACCTGACTTTTGTTTTGGTGTTTCATAATAGTGTGTTGGTTTTACAATTGGGTAGAATACAATCAATTCAATGATGAAGAAAATCCTAATTGAGTTGCTTTGATTTTATGTACTGTTTGTGCTAGTGATCCAAGTAAATTTGTACTCAGTGCTTGTATGCTCATTCATATGAAAACTTTGCAAATGAATGTCACATTGATAAGCAGCTATGCAATTGACCACAGATTGTGAGATTTTAATCTACTTCTTATTCATGCATACCTAGTGATGTTGTTCTACGCGGCAAGGCAAGACTATTGTCAAATATGTTTTATAGTGGTATATGAATGAAATGATTACATTAGAAAATATGATTATGTTGATGTGATGACACAACTAATGAAAAGGAGACACCATATGCCACAAACAATGAAGCAACCAATAATACAAACCTTGTTCAATGTGCATATAATATAAAATTAGTCCTCAATGTTGGTAGGGAGTTTGTACCAAAAATTAGAATGAAGTTTGAAAGGGACGTAGAAGGGAATGGTTTTTATAATTTTTATGCGAGACAAGGTGGTTTCAATACGAGTATATGTGACTCTAAGAAGAAGAATGGAGGAGTTGAGTATTACAAATAATTTGTTTGCAAGAAAAATGGCTTCAAGAAAAACAAAGAGACGAAAAGAAGGGAGATGCGTGGACTAGATGTGGTTGCAAGGCATGGATGCCCATGAATTGTTCTCAAGTAAGAATAAGTGGCATGTGAAAAATGTTCGTTATGCATACAACTATTACTTGTAGTCTTCAGCAAAAATAAATTTTCATAAGGCATAAAAAACGTGAATACTCCACAAAGGAATGTAGTGGCCAATATGGTTCAGTCTAGTGTGAGTCCATCAAAGGCTATGGATGTTTTTGCCAATGAAGTTGGTGGATTGGAGCATGTGTCATTTACACATGATCAATGCTACAAATATCTCTAAAAAATTACAAATAATTACTATGTGAATGATGCTCAAACAATCACGAACTACTTCAAGAAAAAGAGATGAGAATACAGATTTTTATTTTAACTTTCAAATTGATGAGCTTGGACAGCTAGGAAATTGTCTTTGGGCCTATGCAATAGCCCGTGAAGATTACCATTATTTTAGAGATGTAGTGTCATTTGATATCATGTACAAGAAAAATAATTATCACATGCCCTTTGCTCCATCTATTAGGATAAATCATCATGGTTAGAGTACATTTTCTACTGCAGATCATTGATTGATGAAACCAAAGCATTATTTAAATAAACATTTCAAGAATTGTTCCATTGCATAGGTGGGCAACCACCAGTGTCAATTTTGACTGATCAAAATGCTGATATGAGGGCAGTAATAAAAGAAGTATTGCCAAGTATGGTGCATATGTTTTGTAATTGGCATATGTTTACGGCCAACATATGTTGGTGATATGTATAAACATAATCTCTAATTCAAATAAATGTAGGATGTGTGGTTCTTCAAGAGTGATACAAGTGAAGAATTCGAAAAGCAATGGGTCAAAATGATCTTGAAGTCTTTAAAGCTGGAAACCATTGATTGGGCAACAACTTTGTAGAAAGAAATACATACATGGGCGAAACCATATTACAATGACACTTTCATGGCAGATATGTCTACTATCCAAGGAAGTTAAAGTATGAATTATTATTTTAAGAATTGGTTCACTCCACGTACACTCTTGGATGATTTTTTTGAAAAATATAAAGAGACTATCGCATAAAACGACACATTGAGAAACAATTAAACTTCAAGACGAATAATAAAGTTGAACCCACTAGTAAACATGTTGTGCTCGAGTTGTATCCGCGAGATACATTCACTCTTTCAATATTTAGAAAACATGTAAAACAAGAATTTTTGGATTGCATAAGATGCTCATATAGAGTGAATCAACATGCAGATGAGATGAAGAAATATTTCGATCAGATAACTTATAGAAGGTGGTAGTGCTGATGTAGTATATAAAGAGTACACAATTTTATATGGTCCCAGTAGTCCACATATGCCAAGTTGTTGATGCAAATTATGAGAACATTCTATTATCATTTGCTTACAACATTGTATGCATAACTTGTAAAAAAAAAAAAAACTACTTTTAGCATATGTACTTAAGAGATGGAACTGACAAACAAAGGAGTTGGAATAATAGACTCAATATCTCATCTATTGGCTGATAACAAATCATCAATGTAGTGAAGAAAATTTTTCTTGAGATGAAGGCAAAAGAATGCATTAATGAGGCATTGTCAGAATATGAATGTTCTGACAACACAGTAGATGTGTTTGATAAGTTGTTAAGGATAAGAAGATGAGAACTAGTGAAAATAGTTGTAATGAATGCATCTAGAACATGAAAATCAAAATAACTAATGGTATTGCGAACATCACAGAGCAGGGGTAGTAAGGGAACTCAAAGTGAATTGTGTGAGGCATTGAACAGTCTAAAATAGTTAGGATGTCAAGACATGTATGAAACATGAACATGATTCTTGCACACGTTCCTTACAAATGAAAGCAAGTTAAATTTGTATTTCATTTTTGTGGTTCTATTCTATAAAGTATAAACTGCAACTTATTTACCCATGTGAACAACTATGCAGAATTACTTTGGATGATAGTGATATAGTGAAACAAAGAATCTGTCATTCATGTGGAGGAACAAGACATGATAAGAGAAACTATCCACAAGAGAAAACACATGCTGGTATATTCATTTTTACTATGTAATATAGCTATACTTGTATGCCATTTACATAAGCTAATTGAAGATTTTCAACAGGATGCACCTCTATAGGGAATGAACAGTAGTTGCCAACTCCATGTGTGATATGAATAAGTCTATTTGTGTCCATAGTAGTTGTGCAAGTATTTGGATATGTCTAATTGAATGTTGTCTATGTATTTTGAGGGTTGATGCTCTAGGGTCTCCAACTTCAAGTGGGTGCACACAAAATCCTGTACTTATGATCTGCCCTCTCAACTGAATGTTGGAGGACAGTAGCGGCACAACATATCTTGAAGGAGCCTCTTGAAGTCAACCAATAATTAGAGTTCTTGATCTGTCGCTTTCTTGAAGATAGACACTGTAACGATATGATTATGGCTTCACTATAGAATATTCAATGGTTTATCCAAAGTATATTTGATCTTTGTGTTGCCTTCATTTAACTTGGCTAGACCAAAAACGTATTTGATCTTTGTGTTGCAAAGGACTGCAGTAACTTCATGTTGGACTCTCACATTTGGAAATTTTTATTTTTGCAAATAAAAAATCTAATGTTGTTAAGTAAGACACTTGTAATTTCACATTTAATAACTGCATTCATTGCATAATATGCAGTGGCTTTGGAGTTGGAGACACCATGTCTTTGTTGTTTTTCTTTTTATTTCCTTTGATGAATGGTTTTTCTACTTTTTGGCATCAATTTGTGCTCAACTAGGCGATGGTCGATTTGTAGATCAGTTGCCTGACTTTGTAATTTGCCATAGTTGACATGTACACAAAGTTGGTCTGGTGGCTGATGCATCTCACACTTTTCAAACTTGTATTCATTTCATTTGATTGAAAAACAGTCACCATAATGCCCATGTTATGGTTGCTTAATTGTTAATAAACAACATCTACAACTAAGCAGAAGTAGAAAAAAAAAACATGGAGAACATAAAGCAAGTTCTAATGCTTAGTTTTTTTCAAAAAAAATACAAGATTCATTGTAACTAGAGGTAAACATCTTCAATAAAGTAATGGTGAAAAAAAAAAATATTCAACTTTCACATATCCTGACCAACATTTACATTCTTATGGACCATATTATTGATATGCAGCTGAGTCATGCAATCAATCAGGTCTTTGTGACTTTGCCAAACATGTTTACCTTCATGTTCATGCACAAAATCATGCATCGCTCTTCGAGCATGGTTTAGTCCACTGATAAAAAAGCTTTCATTCTCCTTTTTTACAATATATGAACTATCATGTTTACGACATCACTGAAAATATCCACAAAACTTCTTCGTACCCTTAACATTGAAAACTATACAAGAATAGATAGTGTTCAATATTTTATTTCTTACAACAACTAACAAAAATTCAGTTAAGTCGCTTACATGATTATCACACCCATAGAAAAGTCTCCCGAAATTTGTTACACGTTTTACAACTCAAACTGGTGTTGTATGTCCACATTTACATTGATGATACTAGCAGATAGAAGAGCTTGCCAATGCACCTATGATGTCATGATCAATCAATGTATTTGCACAAATGTTGTCATATAATGTGTTTAGATGAGAAGCAACTGCAAAGCTTGGTAAATTGGGCATGCTTGTTTTGGTCATAGGTTGAGGAATCCCAAGTGTGATCCCTTATCTAGTGATTCATTACAATGCTAAGACATGTGGGCAGTCCATTGCAAGAAATTGCAACCAAGAAAGCAAAATCGATACATACACAAATAAGATATTATCATTATCCATATTGCTTCAAGAATTCAATCAGAAGCACCAAGAAATCTGAGAATGAGTGCATGATTGAGAAAAATAAATCAGAAGTAAAAACCAAAGAGGGAAGGGAAGCATTTGCCTCTTCCTCAGCAATGTGATTCAATAAATTTCAGATCTTCAAGAAGTGCCAATGATACCTATAATGCTAAATGCATGATTTTGAGATAATCATACAATGGGCGTGATTAGTAATCGGGAGAAGCAGGGGCGAGAGAGAGATTGAGTGAGGGAAAGTGATATGCGGGTAACAGGAGGTGGTCTACCATTGAGTGGGGGATGCAGGGGCAATGGTAGACTGTCGGGCGGTGGTTTTTCTAGTCGTTCTATGATGGCCAATCTCTCTACCATCGAGCAGCTACTACAGGGAGGAAGGGGCAACCAGAGACAAAGAGTGATGAAGAGAGAGGAAGGTGTTTAAAGAGACCGAGTGAGGGAGAGACAAGATCTCCAAAACATTAAATAGTGGTTTTACCAGCCATGCAGCAATGATCAATCTATGCTGTCAGGCGGACGAGTCAGGGAGGAAAGGGTGAGCAGACACAGAGAGTGAGGGAGAGGGCGGAAGGGGTTTACCGTCGGTGCCGGCAGTCGACTAGTTCTTGTGAGACTTTAGAGAAGAGATAGAGAATGAGGAAGATAGGGAAGGTGTTTACTTTGGTCGCCGGCCGACTGCGTTCTCGCCGGGTGGTCGAGAGGTCTGATGGTCTACTCCTGTCATGGAGAACATGGAGAACGTGAGTGTGTGTGTGTGGTTCCAAAGATCATGGGTAGTTAAAGAGGAGTGGAGAAAATGGTGGGAGTGAAAAAGTTAAAGTGGAGGGGATCATGGGAAAGCACCGTGCAGTTGCTATTCTTGAGGATCAAGTTTTACTTTTTTTGTTTTTTTATTAATGTTTTTCTTTATATAGCTGTATCGACTAGTTGAGAAAGTAACGCCAAAAAGAAGAGAAAAAAAAAGTTTTTTTCTGTCGTATGATTCCCTTCTCTCTCTCTCTCTCTCTCTCTCCCCCTCTCCCTATCGCACTATGCTTCCATCTCTCTGCACCATTGCATTTCCTTCTTGGTGCGTTGCCGCCTTTCTTCATTTTGCCTTATCAAAAAAAACAAAAAAACAGGCGTGTGAATCAAGGGAGTTCGCTAACGTTTGGTATCAAAGCTTCCAGGTTGTATGCCAAAGCTCCCTCAATTCAAGTCGATGTCGATCATCATAACTGAGGCAGCATGGGAGATCGCCAGTGGGATGTTCCAGTATCCCCAACTCATGGCAACCAACTATACCAACTAGGTAATTAGGGTCCAGGCGATGATGGATGATCAAGGCATTTGGGAGGGAGTCGAGCCAGTGGCCGATGTGGCTGTCGACATGAGGAAGGACAGAAGGCAACAGCGAAGGAGTCTGGGACTGCCTCAAGACGAGATTCATTGGGGCAGATCGCGTGAGGAATGCGCGCATGCAGACGTTGAACATCGACTTTGACGTGATGCAAATGTAGAAAGGAGAGTCGTTGGATCAGTATGCGGGCAGGTTCATCGGGAGGTCCATCAAGTATGCCATCTTGGGGGAAACCTGAGAAACGCCGCCCTGGTGAAGAAGGTATTTGACATCGTTCCAAATCAGTTTCTCAGTGTAATCACTAGCATAGAGCAGTTTTGTGACATCGACATTATGTTGTTTGAAGGGGCCATGGGACGACTCAAGACCTAATGGAGAACGCTCTCGTCCCCAAGCATTCGGTACTGGTGGCAATGGAGATACTCAACTACTTCTCCTCAGGCCGAGTGGAAGGCACGGCAGAGGAGAAGCGGCAGCGACCCATCATCGACTCGAAAGGAGAAGGCTCACGGGGAAGGAGGGGTTTGCAATTGGGATGGTCGTGGACACGGTAGAGGTGGCCACGCAAAGACGGAGCAGATGGCTCTAGGGGCGGTGGTCGTGACAAGAGTTACATCCGTTGCTTCAATTGTGATGAATGGGGCATTACACGAGCCGATGCAAGGGTCCCAAGATGAAGGAGGAGGCACATCTCACACAAGCTGACGACACCGAGTTAGCCCTGCTGCTTACGGAGTTGGAAGAAGTGGTGCCCGCAACACTTGAACGACTAGAATGGTAGGATCGATAGGATGTTGTCCTGCTCAATGAAGAGTAGGTATGGCCGAAACTACACCGGACCGAGCACAACATGGAAACTACTGATGTCTGGTACTTGGATAATAGTGCCATCATTCACATGACCAGAGACAAGGTCAAATTTTGTGAGTTAGATGAGGCAATCACCGACAAGGTGAAGTTCAGCGATGGCTCATCGGTGTAGATCATGGGATAAGGTTCAATTTTTTTAGATGCAAAAATTATGATCAGTGGCTGCTCCAAGAAGTATATTATATCTCGAGGCTTCGCAGCAACATCGTGAGTCTCGGGCAACTTATCGAGGTAGGTCACAAGGTGGTTATGGATGAGGACGAGCGGGAGGTGTTTGTAAAAAATCCATGGCAGTTGATCATGAAGGTGAGACACACACCAAATCGTCTCTACCGCATCAAGCTGCAGATTACTAGGCCAGTGTGCTTATTGGGAAACCACGAGGATCCAACATGGCTGTGGCATGGTTGTCTCGGTCATGTGAACTTTCAAGCAATGTAGACGCTTGTAAACAAGAAGATGGCAACTGGGGGATCGCCGATCACTCATCCCGCTTAGTTATGCCAGAAGTGCTTGGTGACGAAGTAGACAAGTCGTTCCCATCGGCAGCCAACTATCGAGTGAAGGAACCACTTGAACTCTTGCACGCTGATCTTTGTGGCCCGATCACGCTACTTACCCCTACCGGTAATAGCTATTTCTTACTAACCATTGATGACTTCTCTCATTGGATGTGGTTGTGCATGATCAAAACAAAAGACCAGACATGCTCGGCATTCATGAGAATCAAGGCGCTATCCGAGAACGCATGCGGGTGTCGTGTGAAGATGCTCAGGACTGATTGGGGAGGCGAGTTCCTCTCTGTCGAGTTCGCCAAGGTGTGTGAACAGGCAAGTGTTGTGCGGCACCTCACTGTGCCCTACTCACCACAGCAAAACAGAGTGGTGGAGAGAATGAATAAGATAGTGATAGCGATGGCAAGATCCCTCCTCAAGAGCATGAGTATGCAAGGAAGATTTTGGGGGGAGGCGTATGGCACGCGGTCTACCTGCTGAATCGTTTACTTATGAAAGCCATGGACGAGGGCACACCGTATGAAGGTTGGAGTGGCGGGAAACTAGACCTCACACATCTTCGGTTGTTTGGCTATACCACATATGCCAGGGTGACGACATCACACCTGAAGAATCTCAATGATCACAGCCAGCCAATGGTGTATCTTGGCGTCGAGGACTGCTGCAAGGCGCACCGACTATTAGATCCATGGCGCGAAAAAATCCATGTAAGTTGTGATGCTAAATTTGAAGAAAATCTGAAGTGGAAATGGAGCATGGATGCAGTGAACCGTCGAATTTCATTATTGAGGAGGGGTTTAACACCAAGTCGGTAGAGAGCAACTCAGTGTCGGTCGCAGGCAGACAAACAAGAGGGACAGTGTCCATGGAAATGGGCTGCCCGGCTTCTTCATCGACACCGATGGCGAGTGAAGCAATGTCGAAAGGTCCGTCAACCAGGGCACGGGCTACGGCACACGCAACAGCAAACTCCTCGACAAACTTCAACACTCTGGTGGTGACGCCGGCTCGTAGGCTGCTGGCGGATGAAGCTGTCACGACTTCGGAGATGGAGGACAACAATGACAGGCCTGTTCGGTATAGACACATCGATGATATCATGAGAGACGCTCAGCGCATCAAACTTAACAATGAAGACACCGAAAAAGAAGTCATGCTCGCGGCAACAGAGGAGTCGTCATGTTACCGAGAGACAGCCGGTCAGCCGGCATGGGAGGAAGCTATTGCCAAGGAGATCGAATCCATTGAGAAAAACTCGACCTGAATGTTGAAACCCTACCAATCAGAACCAAAGCAATCAGACTCAAATGGGTGCTCAAATTGAAGGAAAACTCAAACAGAGAGGTGATCATGGACAAGGCCAGATTACTTGCAAAGGGCTATGTCCAACAACAAGGGATCGACTTTGAGGAGGTGTTTGCGCCGGTCACCAGGCTCGACACCGTACTAGTCATCCTAGCTGTCGCAGCCTATCGTGGGTGGCAAGTCCATCATCTCAATGTCAAGTCAGCATTCCTCAACGACAAACTCGAGGAGGAGGTCTATGTAGCTCAACTGGAGGGTTTCACGTTGAAGAACAAGGAGCATATGGTACTCAAATTAAGCAAGGCATTGTATGGTCTCCAGTAAGCACCACGCGCCTGGAACACATGGCTGGACCAGAGCCTGAAGTACCTTGGATTCACAAAGTGCACACTAGAACAAGCCATGTATACGATGAGAAGAGACGGTGTCGGCATCATCGTCGGAGTTTATGAGCTAATTGTAATAGGGGAGGATTTAGAGGCGATCGTGGCCTTCAAGGAATAGATGTTGGTTGAGTTTGAGATGAGCGATCTCGGCCTGCTCAACTATTACCTTGGGATCGAGGTGGAACAAGGAAAAGACGGTATTTGTTCAAGCAGACAACCTATGCCAAGAAGCTGTTAACTCAATTTGGTATGTTCGATTGCAATTCCACAAAACTCCTCATGGAACCAAGGTCACAGCTGCACATGGATCCAAAAGGACAGCCGATGGATGCAATAGAGTATCGTCGAGTCATTGGGTGCCTAAGGTATCTTCTTCACACAAGACTAGATCTTTCGTATGCCATCAGTGTAGCTAGCAGATTCATGGAGAGATCGACAGTGATGTACGATAGGGCAGTGAAGCAGATTCTGCGATACTTAAAAGGAACAATTCACTTCGGTTTTGTATGCACCAGAGAAAGAGGAGAAGAGGTGATTGTCGGGTTCACAGATAGTGACTTGGCATGTGACGTCGATGACCGAAAAAGCACTGGAGGCATGACATTCTATGTAAATGCAAGTCTAATCTCATGGAACTCGCAGAAGCAGAAGACTGTATCCTTGCCTTCGTGCAAAGCTGAGTTTATGGCAGTAATCGCCACGGCGTATCAGGCACTTTGGCTCAGAGGAATATTTCTTACACAAATGCAAATGTTAGTGGGGGAGGAAAATTTACGGATATTTACTGGCGTCTAGAGCAGAAAGTTAGTGAAAGGGTATAAAACATGTGCCTTCACTGACATCGAAGGGAGCGGGAATGTTGACATAGTGTTCACTGGCGTCCAACTTGGAAGTGTCACTAAATGCCCACCGCCCATAATTGACGCCCTCTTGGAAATGTCAGTGACTGAAAAGGTTTACTAATGTAAAAAACAAACATCAGTAAAAGAGACTTCTTTTTTCTGGTGTGCGAACCAATGTCAGTGAAAGGATAGGCTGAATTTGTGATTTTCAGTAATGATGGTTAGGTCAATCAAGTTAAAGAGTTACTGACTTCAGAGGAAAGACGAAGTTTTTTTTTTTTTTCTGTCGTGAAGTTTGCATCAGTTATAAGAAGGTGAACAATTATCATTTAAAATGTTGGGAGTTACACTGACAGTAGGCCAACGTCAGTGAACTAAAGACCTACTGTGATTTCCATAGACTCTCAATGAATGTGACATATATATTGACATATTTAGCAAAATGTTGGTCAATGTTGAACTTTGACTGACTTTAATCTCTGGATTGTCACTAAAGGACTAACTTCATGCCCATTACAGGTGGACGTCATTGAAAACAGCCGTTATTGACGTTTTCTCTGAAATGTCAATATTTTACTGATACATGGCTCTTCCTGCGTCAGTAAAGGCCTGAGTTTTTTGCAGTGAATTAAGTGCTTGAAGGGAGAAGTACTGTACCTTGAAAAAAGCCACGACCATGAGCATGTGAGTCCCACCAAAAGAGGGGAAGTCTGCATGCTGAACTCAAGCCTAAAGAGATAAACCTGCAAACTAGCTCTGAAGTATGGACGATGTCTTGCAAGGGTCTAACACACACATACACACATTCTTGTCCGAGAAAAATTACAAAATTAGTCTATCATGCAACAAACGCTTTATAAATTATTGCATGATTTTGGGTCAAAAGGGAAATAATAGCTTACTTAGCCAAACCAATTTGTGAAGTCCTTTGACATAGTCATAAATGTGATTACTGCTTGCGCCGTTTTTCATGTGCCGGTTATGTACACAGTAAAAGATGGGGGATGTTTTTGTAATTTAAAAAAAAGTGTGTCCTTTGTTGTCATTGCACTTTTTTTATTTCCATTTTTGTCTTTCGAAAAATTTGTCTTTGGTGTCTGAACGAGGTATTTTTGTCATTAATCATATTGGCACACGAAATTTCTTCCAAAACTATGGACATGTAACAAGCTGTGAAATGCAATCACCTAGCTAAGACAGCATTCAAATTAAGGATCGGACCACCTTTCTCCCATGCCTATTGTCACATTTCTACACCGGGACGATCCCCCTATTAGGGTCTACAAGAGTAAATCAGTAGAATCGTAACTATAACCAAAGTACACAAACTTTTTCATATATATATATATATATATATATATATATATATATATATATATATATATATATATATATATATATATATAGAGAGAGAGAGAGAGAGAGAGAGAGAGAGAGAGAGTACACCAATAATTCATGGAAACTTCTGGGGAGAATTCCCAAGTTATTGTGGTAAAAAAAAGATGGGCATCTTATATACCTCCCGAGGTAAATCGGTACCATAACGAAGGCCCTTTCTGCTCAACGTTGTACAGACAGCCATTTACAGAGTTTGTCTCTATCAGGGTTCTAGTGTGAGCCAGGAATAGATATGGACAGATCCAGGTTGATCTCTCTTTCGTCACTGGCGCTGTTGGTGCCGTCCATGCATTTAATTATGGGAAACAAGGACATGACTTCACTGGTATCAATCGTCGAGGAGGAGCCAGCCCTTCTCCAGAAGCCTGGAAGTGACAATTCACACCTGTCAATCGCTTCGACTTGCTTGGTCTTCGCTTCACTGCCTACAAATGAGGACGAAATAGAGCTCAATGGTGGCGCCTCTAGCCAGTCTTCCCTCTTCAGTTCTGTCTTTATTAATTTGGAGATGTTGGACGGGTTGGCCATATATGTAAGCTGCTGCAACCAAATCATGGAGTCCATTAAGATATGTGAATGAAGCATGTGATACAACGAATATATATATATATATATATATATATATATATATATAATTCAATCCTCTCTAGATGACTAAAATTTCAAAATTTTTAAATAAAAACAGTCACTATATTGGCATTAGCAATGGATTATGGTTTGACGATACTTTAAGGTGGCTTTAACGACGATTTGTAGTCTTTTTATTAACGACGATTTGTAGTCTTTTTAATAATAAATTTTTAAGTTTTAGGCATCTCGTAACCCTGCGCATGGACTTTTCCAATATATATATATCTTATACCATTCTTTATTGGGAAAGATCACTGTCAATTCTTAGGAAATCAAATGGTGGAGATTATATTACAAATATAGATCTAATTTTTCAAAAATGGACAAAGAACGTAGTTTAAGAAAACTTCATTCGTTTCCTTTTTTTTTTTCTCCCTTTCTCGCATCATTTGAAGGGTATTCTTTTGAAAGACAAGGAATTTCATTTTTGCCCTGCTGAAAAGAACAACTTGCTTTCTATATTTACAATATCTCTGTTGTTCGATCTCCTTAAACTGATGACCTAGATGATTATCATGAAGTATAACATATCGAAGGGAGGGGGTCTGGTAATTACTTGCTGTCACACACACACACACACACACATATATTTATATATAATTTAATAGATTTGGATGACTATATACCTGGAAATAGCACTTAGGCTCATATATTTGATATATACCGTACCTTTTACCTCTACGAATCAGGAAAAAAAAAAAACCAATATAAAAAATAAGTATCGATCCCGTTGACATAACAAGAGATACACTTAAGAAATCGTTTTTCCTTTCCATCTTGTACTGAAACTAAGTTGCAGAGCCACGTTCATCCATGCGTGGAGAAGAGAGAGGTCGTCGTCAAGGTAAAAGCCTATGAAGGTTCCCTACATGGAAAAGGGTTGGAAAACTCGGTAAAAGGAATTTCTTACAGGCGAAGTTAGGTAAGATGGGTGTTGAGTCCCGTAAGAGAATTTCTGATGTTTGTGCCTGATTCCTAACAGGCCATTCGACAAACGTAGTCCTTTCTGTAGAAATGGAGTACGCAAGGAGATAGCGATGGATTGATGGGAGAAGGAAGGAGAGTTTCCGATGCGAACGGAGTAGGAAGCCATCGTTTTCAAGGGACTGATGTTGCCGCTCGCACCCATTGACTGTGGAAAGGTTAGGCAAAGGCCGACGAATGCGGGACAACCAACCCGTAAGCCTTTAGGGCAACATCACTTCTCTTTTCCTTTCCTTCGCCATGCACTAGCTAAGGCTTCAAAACTTTAATTACAAAGTTAATGTTTCTTAAAACTTGAATCTGACGGTTGGCCGGATTGAACTCAATAAAAACAATAAAAAGGATAGAAGAATCTTCGTCCTACAAGGACTAAGTGGGAAAAATAAAAATGTTACCCTTTTCTAAAAAATGAAATTATCATTGGCAAAACAAAAATTACTGTCAAATTAATTAAAAGGAAAATTAAATGCCTCTGAAGGATCGACTTTAGTTCTTCCTAACATGCACAGTATCCATTTTGCTAAAGAATAATACTAATAAATTTAAGAATTTTAAAGGGCAATAATATGTAAATGAAAAAAATTTGCTTTGAAATATCAATATAAAAATAAGTGCTTTTTTTGGGTCTAGGAAATTGTTCACACATTGTCCACACCTGCCTCCGCCCCTATAACTGGGTTGGTATTTGGCTCACATCCACAGCCATGTAGGATTTCTAGTTGCGCCCCTAGTTTTAATTTGGTCACAAAAAAAAAAAATTGTTCTTAAGAGTGTATGGTGGTGGTGTTTGTGATCATCATATTCCGTTTGCTAGTAGACATCATATAGGTTAAATGTTTTTGGTCTTGTGTGCATTTCTTTGTAAAGATGAAATTAATCACCGGTTCATATATATTATGTCAAAACCTTCAAATTTAATCCTAAATTGAAACATGTTTGGTAATGGTAACGGATAAGAAACACGATGAATAAGCTCAGGTTGAGCAAAAACATCAGCTGTCTTTTGTTGGAAGTTAAAATTAATTAATTATACGATCTAATTACCAGTAAGAGTACGAACATGTTCACTTGAATCATGCTTTCAAGTAATACGAGTCTTCTTTTTTATAAATGCAATTGCATAAAGGGATATAAAATGTTAAATTTAATTATAAGAGTAAAAAAAGCTTACATAGCAGGTCGACATACATTAAAGTTTAAAACGTTTTACAAATTAATGTTCTTAGCTTCGTCCATTCATATACTGTGAAAAGAAACTCAAGCATTTTGGGGCAACCATACGAAACATGTTTTGGTAAATTATAGTATATATATATATATATATATAAGAATTCTATATTGTCACGGGCCAGATATTTCTAGATGGCTAAAAACAAAAAAAAAACTGTCATTAAAAGTACCATGAATCATTGCTAAAAACACCATGAATTGTTGCTGCATTATAAGCAGTCGCTAATGGTCATATGACAACTGTTTGGTAATGACAGATTTTTAATTTTTAGTCATTCAGCAGTGTCTTGAACACAACAGTATAGAACTCTTAGATATATATGTGTGTCAGTGTATGCCCATGTGCGTATGTATATAGTATTTAAGGAAGAGAAGAGAAAATAAACCATTTTCAAATAAATTAGAAACTATTAGTTGTAAAAGTGCTTTGTAAATTGAGTTATTATCCATTTTCAGCCATCTGCAAAATTGACAGCTTACTGTAATAGCCAGTTTTTCTTTTGGGTACTTATATATGCATGTAACTAAGAATGTCACAAGCTTTGTATGTGCAACTTTGATTAACATACGCGAAATAAAAATATTTAGAAGAAAATTTGTTTCTCTTACCCGATCTCTATGGTTGTGGCTCATTAAGATACGTGTAGAATAAGTGTAATTTTACGTCTGCTTGTTAGGATTTGAAGACATGTAATGTTGAAGAAAGAAAATAACTGGAGGAAGATGTTTGATGTACCTCCGCTTCGTTATTTTCTTGTTCTCGTCTGTTACCGCTGCTACGGCCTTTGAAATAGTCGCAATTGATGTTTCCTTTCAACGTCTCCAAAGCTGTCCATGGCGTCCTTTTGCTTACCAAGTCATCACAATTTTCCTCCTCCCATCTTCTGTTCTCAAATAGTAAAGAATTTAATAAGGTGTATAAAAAATGGGACAGGAAATTTAACTTAAAAGGAAAAAAAATCTTAATTGATGAGTTTGAAAAATTGTGCATCACAAGTTTTTTAAAGAAAAATTATGGTGGTAGGCTTCAAGGGGCATAGTTCAACTGGGTGGCAAGGCCGTTCACATTCAAGGGTTCGAGATTCAACTCGAGTGGCTGCTATCACATTTCAGTTCATTATTCTTTTGGGCTGCAAACGTAGCCATCATCAAACTCCAGTTTAAAGTTGTAACATAAGTCTACGAAAGCCTTAAAGCATGTTAGAACTTCGAAGACATAAGGGTATAGTTTGGAAGTTTTACAATAAAAGTGGTTCTTTTAAGTAAACAATCAAAATGAAAAACATAATACGCAAATATGTCGGCATAAATTCTAAAATATGTATGGTCTTTAAACTTCAGAGAACATCATTACCCTTTTCGTCAATATTTTCTCTTTTCCAGGAAATTCTTCTTACAAAAAACTAAAGGACCATAGGTCGAAGGATCAAGCACAACTTTAAAGTCTGATGTTAAAGATTCTTTCATTTATGAGTTTGGGGATTTCATGGAAAATGCTAAGTAGCTAATACTGTGAAGTTTTTCCTTTTGTGCTGAGTCAACCGCACCCAGCCTTCTGGAACAGGGATCTGGTGCAACTTAACTAGTTAACTTAATAGTCTTTGTGCCATTACTTAAGATCATATCTCAATTTAGTGTTTTGTTGCTGTATCGTGGATACTTGCATAACTGAAGAACTCAAAAATATCATATATAACTCAATCAGGTTTGTTGATGTACAACGACTAAAGCCAGGAGAACTTACCTATTCAATGAACAGCCATGGTGAGAATAATCGTGCATGAAGTTGAAGTTTCGAGAGGTTTCTGATGACAACTCAGATTCATGACCATTATCATAGCGAAATGGCCTCTTGGTGATCTGCGTCTCTGTGGCAAAAGGAAAGAGGAAGTGTTTATGTAATTATATTTCGATCGACTATATATTTTTCCATTAAAAAACACGATAAATATCTTGGTGGGTAGTGCTGCTTACCTGCCTTCATGCCATTCTTACTGCTTCTATACATCTGCAGAAGCCAAACAAACTATTAATTCAACTGAACTTCCTTCATTCAGAAAAAAACATGAGCTGGTTCTTTTCCTTTTTCAATAGTAAAATTTCTGAACTTGGCCTCGGATATAATTATACATAACATTGTGCACTTAAATATAAGCATTTCCATTCCAACTAACCGTGCATTTCTTCTATTGCTTAGGACTTAGGAGATGATGAAGGTGAATTTTTTGATCAGTGAAAGACAGGCACATAACCGATTGAAGCCTAAACATGCCATCCAAGTTTTTCAGACACTTGTCACACAAAAGCCTCAACAGGCACCATTATCGTAGCTAACCTTTGAGATCTCTCCGTTAATTATAACCACGAATTCGTCAACTAACTCACAGAATCGATTTCACTGTGGAAGAAAATGTGTTAGATTCCACAGGTGGACCTCATTCTACCTCTTGTTCACAAGCAATATCATAACTAAACATTCAATTATTTCCATAAATTCAGCCAGGATAAATGACAATCTTAAATGAAGATGGGCCATGCGTAAACCAGTTGGAAGCAGGTTCTTTTTTTTTTTCTGTAATTATGAATAGTTCTTTAGTTATGGCATATTAACAGTTGGTGGTCAAACATAGGTTGAAATTCGTAGCAGACAGTTTCTTACTAGCCTTTGTTATATATGTGCCGCACACAACAGTCTACCTGAATAAATGGCCATTCTTTTACTGAAAGTAAGTAGAATTAATTGAGAAAATAAAAGACCAGCATTCATTTAAAAAGCAGAAAGGAGTAGGTGGCAAAAGTTTTGATGAAATGCTTCAATTCATCGACTTAATATCAGTAAAATGCATAGGCCAATAATTAATTCCAGAGGGAGAGAGAGGGAGAGACAGCAAGGTACTTCTCGTGGACAAAGGAGCAGAAAAGAAATGATCAGTTCCGAAAAATGATGGCCGCTCGAATTTATTGGTTTTTTCCCAATTATCATGCGTGGAAAGTTGAGAGTCAGGTTTTTACGGAGAACTACAGATTCCTAGCAGGTAGAATTTTATTTTCAACGGTCCTTTTTTTTTTTTTTTTTCTTTTGAAGATCGTTTGCCTGTTCACTGTTTTTGTTGCATGCTTTAGGAGAGGAAACCAGTTTGGTGTTCGACGTTGTCTCTGCACTCACCTGAAGATGGCTTTTTACATGAGAAATCTTCAATCCCTTCAGTCCCATCATCTGAAGAACAAGCTTCGGCGTTGCCTCTGCATCGCAAACAAGGAATCTACATCATTATCGTTAGCATCACTTGTAATTACCGGGACAAACTTTGGCACCAATATGACCAATATTTAACTAGCAAGAATTACTTCGATCCTAAAAAATAATGAAGATTTTCTTGCTGACTCCTTATGGAATTATATAACAAGGAATCAACATCATCATCGTTAGCATCACCTGTAATTACTGAGACAAACTTTGGCACCAATAATTACTTCGATTCTAAAAACTAAAGAAGATTTTCTTGCTAAATACTTATGGAATTATATATCTTCCTCAAATATCGGAAGAAATATACAAAGAAACAAATCTTCAAGGTTATCAAAATCGCCGTCGTGTACCAACATCAACACGTTCATAATTATCGTCATCATCAGTGTTAATATGAACTTGCGAAGATGTCTGGTGCTAGAATCTATTGCGTTTCTAAGTGAGGAAAAAGAAAAGAATCAAACAAAAGAAAAAAGGACGTTCGAGGTGGGAAAGAAAGGAGAGACAGCATACTGCGGTGGCCACCAAGATGGTCAATAGCTTCGACGAAGCAGCGGTGGAGGTCGGGAGTCCATTGAAGCCGAGGAGTCTTCGATCTGATATACTGTCTCACACCTCCCACCTTCTTGCACTTTCCCATTTATGTTTCCTTTCCTCTTCGGATTTCTTTTTCTCCTTCTTCCCCTTTTTCTTCTTCTTCTTCTTCTTCTTCTTCTTCTTCTTCTTCTTCCCAGCTTCTTCTTCTTCTTTGTCTTTTCCCTCTTCAGATCAGAATTCCTTATGGAATGAAAAAGGTCGTAGGGTGAAATGATAAGGAACAGAGACAGGCGCTATGGGCCCTTTTATTGGGCGGAAGATAGAGAGGGAGAAAGAAATGGAGACTGTCGGGACTTTGAACACTCAACTGTGGAAAAAGTTGCTGTGTGGACCACATTGATTAATTTTTTAAAGAAGCTCCTATTTTTACTTAAATCGCCTTTGGCCTCCTTTTTTGGATGGAGAAATTTCTCTTTCATTTTGTTTTGTTATTGGCCAGAGAAATTTCTCTTTCATTTTGTTTTGTTATTGGCCAGCAGTCAAAGCCCTCCCTTTTTGTCTTCATCAATAGGTCTAGAACTGCTTCAAAACTTAGGTAAACTCAACTCAACCTGAGTATCATACTATCATGATTTACAATCTAAAAGAATAGCAGCCACGGAAATTGAATTGATGGCTGGGCTCTTGCCGATCTGCCAGCCAATAAGCTAGGCTAGCTTTCTCAAATAAGTTATTAGCTAGCAGTCATTCACAAACAATAAATGAGAAAATTTTCATCCGATGATCCACAGTTAAGCAACAATTTCCAAATCTTTTCATGCTTTTTCCCTAGTGCAGGCCCCTTCTTTGCTATAACTGCCAAATAAGGGCTCATATTTTATGTAACTTTCAGTATAAGTCACCAAGTTTCCACTTAAATTATAATGGCATCTTCAAGATAGTCCATGCCTTGTAGAGTATGTTTTCCAAGTCATTTAACTGGTTCCTTGCTTAAGCATCAATATTAGGCGCTCAGGTCCAATTATTGAACCCGTGTGTACATCCAGACTGACCGATTCTAGTCCATCAGCCACGTGCCCAAATATCCATATTATCATCACCCAAACAAATTCTAATATCCCTTAATCTGTTCAAAGTCATACCACAAGTATGAATAGGGCCAAGCTGCTGTCGAAACTCTTTCTCTCACTCTTTATATATATATATATATATAATAAATGAAAATTAAATGGCCGCTCCAACTTTTTAAAGTCATCGAGCCATCGAATTTATATTTTTTGATTCATGATAGATGGTTAAGAAAAAAATAAAGTTACAAAAGTGATAGATGGTTTCAATAATAAGTCTGCTTTAGGTGGACAGTATTGGTTAGATGACTGGGTGATTCTAGATAATCAAAATCATTATATATATATATATATATATATAAAATCCAATGAGATATCTACTGTAGGTCAAAATCAATGGCTGAAACACATCAATTTTTGTTTACGAAAAGGAAAAGGCTAAGAAAACTAATGAAAGTTGGACACATTCCAAACTTTGGATCACGTTGAACACATTTATGACATTAGGTGGGTTCAAAACAACTCGAACAGTAAAATTGATCTACAAATTCCCAACCGTATATGAACGGCGGTGGTGACCACTCAGCACATATATGTTGGTGAAGTCGTGTGTACATGCAATTCTTTTTCCTTTTTTCACTTTTTCCAAATTCAACCCTAGACCGGAACCGTAACACAGAATTGAAAAAGTTAGGCGTGTGTTCCGACCTAACATAAATGGCATCTTACTACGTTGCTGAAAATTGCAAAGGCATTATGTAGGCGTGGTCGTGGCGGCCAAAGTGGAAGTTGAGCCTGACTCGCCGGAATTGGGAAACAAAGTCAAAAAGTCTGAATGGAATTGGTGAGGCAAAGCCGTGGAATTTCTCGGCTTCTTCTTCTCCCTCTTGGATTTCTCACCTCTTCAAGACGCTGCAGTAAAGTCACATGCCAATTAAAGGCGGTGCCGAATCCCGGGCCCACTCTCTCTTTCCGATCCCCTGATTCCAGGGCCAGGGCAACAGGCAAATTCTATCATGCAAGAGGAAGTTACCGAAACGCCCACGCCATCGCTACCTGCCGAATTATGAAGCGATTAGAATTTGCGGCGGCCCTAGCGCGGACAATACGTGTGACGGGTAAGAAGTGTTGTTGCTAAGACCATCTTTTGTGTTGAATGTGATCAAAACTAAAATTTTGTTCACTAATGAGTTAGGCGTAAGTCATTTTAAGTTGTTAATGGTGGCAATGAATTTATATATTAAAATCTAGCGGTTAGCTCTGTGATTGAATGGTTGTTTTTTAATTTTGTGTCACAAAAAACCGTCGCAAATGATTTGTTGCATTCTTAAAAACCTTAATTAAGCAAATGGGCATTGCAAATACACATTTTGCATTCGGTTTTAACGATACAAAATAAAAAAAAAAAATCATCCAACCACAAACAAAGATAACCAATTGTTTTCACTTCCTCTATGTACATATAGATGTCGCGGCATTGAAATTGTCGGGCTCTAATATTTAAAAACTATTGCTAAGAACATTATGCAACAGAAGCATCAAGGGCGGAGCCAAGGCGGGGCTCGCATGGGCCCTGGCCCCACCTCAAAAAAGTTTTTAAATTTACATGTAAATTTTAAAAAATTTCATTTGTCTTATATAAAAATTTAAAAAAAAAACATTTCAACACCTCTCAAAATTTAGAAACTTTAATTCGGCCACCCTCATGAAAAAATTTTGGCTCTGTATCAATAATTTATGGTATAATAACTATTTATGGTGTTTTAAACAACGGTTTATAGTGCATTGAGATATGACTTTTAGATATTTAGTTATCTGAGAAGCATATTTCAATTTTTCTATGTATATGTTGAAATATTTGACCTTGGTCAATACAAAAGTTTGTTGATCGCATTTATTTTGTAGCGAACCCTAGATGCTTGAGGGTAGGTCGGGCGACCAAATAAAGTTGATCAATATTCTTCGGCTTGACAATTGCTCATTGATGGTATGCAAGAAAACAACCGAACGTTAGCTGGTCTGTATTCATCAAGAAGCCCAGTAGGAGAATCCATTCCTTACATTCATCACGGCCGGTCTTCCGTTGGTCTCACCTGATCAGCAGACCATTTATGTATACCTAAGTTAATGTAATATAAATAAAATTTTTTTTTGGTACCTATACGTAATGTTATCTAAAACACTTTAAGAATGCCTTTTTTAAGGGAAAGTGGCATAATTTATTATTATTATTATTATTATTATTATTTTTTTGGATCAGCCAAGTTGAGATCACGAATTGACTCATCCAACACAAGCCACAAGCAACAGAGTTATGAGTGGAGGAATCAACTCTGATCATGGGCTATGCAGGTAGTGGGTCCATTAAGTGACTCATGATCACTATAAAATGCACTGCAATAGCTGCCCAACATGGATAGTTTTTGTTGTCTTCTTAATTTGTGGGCCGGACTGGATAAACGAGGAGCTTATTATAGGTCTAATAGCTCAAGATAGTCAAAGTAAGTATTCCAATGGAGATAGAGCGGCAAAATGGCTGTGGAATCTCTATCTAGGAGGAGGTGGGGCAGGAAAGAGATACCCCCAAGAAGGCTGAAGGTTTTTCCCCTTTTTTCCTGCTCATGGAGTTCAGGGCAGGACCTGGGCAAGAAGGGATATCTGCCAACTAAACATACATAGAATTAATACCAACAAAGAAGAGGCTGAAGCTTTTTCCCCTTTTTCCCTCTTTATGGAGTTTAGGGTGGCTTCAGGACCTAGGTAAGAAGGAGAATATCCGTCAACTAAGCATCGGATGCCCACTGTTTACAGTCCATAGGATTAATACCAATGAAATCAAACTGACAACTGAACTTTTATCGGGCTGCCAGTCTGATGAGATGCATTGTGCCCCTCCGGACTGCAATCTCTAGCTAAGGGGAAAATAAAACAAGAAGAGAATAAATATATATGTGGTTGATGGAGTATCATTCACCCTTGTTTTGTATATCAAGTCCGTGTACATTAGTCAGAAGCACTAGGGATGAACAAGAAACAAGGTGTTCAATCAGACCAACTACCATTGATTAATATCACCAGAGGAATATATATAGTAACGACTGCGTGCAACGTAATTGCACATAAAATCACAGATGGAAATCTATTTTAAAAGCTTTAACCGTACAAATGTTGTCTAGGATTTCAGAACATATAAATACATGCTTTGATCAGCTTATTATTTCGATGCGCATTATAACTTACAAACTTGTTGAAATATTAAGATGTTGAATTTTGACTTCATCGGATCATGTTTACACCATTCAAGTAAAGCATTTCAAAACTGGTTTTTAAGTTTAGAAGCGCGTGGACCACATGTGCGTGGGTACAATTTTGAAATAGTCATTGAACATTTAATTTCTAATGGCAATGGCACCAAAGTCGTGCAGTTATATTTGCATAGGATACATCATCCTCTAGAACATTACCAACTTCTCTCTCTCTCTCTCTCTCCACCTTCTCTTCGCCGGAGTCTGTAGCTCGTCTTGTGTAGGGGAGATATTCATTTTGCCATTCAACTGCGGCGTCGTCCTCTTTCTGCGGTTGGGTGATGTTATCGTTCTGTCCTTCCACTCTCTTTCCATCCCTCTTGTTTTGTTTTTTCTATACGTTGTATTATATATTTCCTCTTTTGCTTCTGTCTTGCGGTTTGTTACTGTAGCTAGGGGACTTCTTGTTCCCAATTTTTGTATCTAGGAGACTTCTTGTCTCCAAATTTTGATATACATTCCCATTTTATCATCTCTCTCTCTCTTTCTCTCTCTAGAGAGAGAGAGAGAAAGAGAATCGATCCACATTAGCCCCAATGGCATCAACACTCCTCCATATCATCAAGATAATGCTATCTAAGAATTGAATTGAGGACGTGGGCTTACATACCACCAGCCCCACTGGTTACACTACCAAGCATTTGACACATACAAAGAGAGAGAGAGAGATTCTCGAACATTCATACTAATGAAATAAATATAAATGTTTTATGGTACGAGGTCTGCATTTGGCGATTTTGTGAGAAGGTGATGTATATATAGACGTTCATGTTTCTATTGTGCAACGCATCACATTGATCTAATCATGTGGATGACTTTTACCACGAAACTATTAAACATGTTAGTATCTTTAATCGTACACTTTATTCATCATACAACTAAAAACTTTTTTGGTTCACTGCATGGTGCTTCAAAGAATGTTGAGAAATCATGTTTGGCAATGCTTCACCATACAAAAACATTAATTAACTAAAAACATAGTAATCAAGATCAAGGTAAGTTTTTCCAGATATTTGATTTAGGAAAATCAAGGGATTGAGCTGTATATGAACAATTAGATAAAGCTTATCTTGCAATTAGGGATGTCAATATATCTGATTTGAATCGGATATCCAACCGATCCGATCCGAAAAAATCGGATATGGAAAAAAAATTAATATCCAATTAAGAAATCGGATCAGATTCGGATTTAATAATTGGCATCTGATCAGGTTTGGATTAGGATTCAGACATACATTTCCGGTAAAATCCGGTTCGGATCAGGTTTGGATTAGGATACGGATTCGGATCAGATTCATTTTTAGACAAATATCCTCTATCCAATGCTATTAAATTTTGAAAATTGGTAAAATCCGGTTCAAAATTTGGATTTGGATTCAGATTCGGATATAAATATAAAAATCAGATTCGGATAGGATTCAGATTGTAAAATCGAATTTTTGGATTCAGAATGGATGACTTTTCTTTATTCAAATTTGAATCCGAATATGTGAATATCCAAAAAAGCGGATATGATTAAGGATATATCCGATCCAAAATCAATCCGTTGACAGCCTTACATACAATTGTAAAGATTTATGAGTGTATGTATGTTGGCTACAGATTTGCTATAAAATTCCCACATATATCTCATTCAAATTTAATCTAGTCTACATTGTTCTGTTCCAAATTTAATTCAGTTTCTATCTGTGGACCTTTTTCCAGAACACTATATTATTAAGCACCGGCCTGTTGAATTCAAAACAATTTTTTAACAACAGTGAGGAACATATTTTACATATAAACATTGAACGAGCTTAGATGAACTTAATTATCAGCTTAAATGAACCATGACTACTTGGCTCGTGCTTGACTCATTTAACATGTAAATGCGTTGACACCAAGTGTTGAACTCGACCAATTAATTTAGTCCAATTTATGGCAAACTTATATGTGTCAAGCTCTAGCAAGGCTCGAGTTGTTCAACTCATTAATGTTCAGCACTATATGTGGCTTCAAAGCAATGATATTAAAGTTGGAGCAAAAATATTCATGCATTAAGCTGCATCTATGATTGGTCTCTAAATAATATAAAACTTTGAGACGAATTCTTATTGGAGCCCAGAAGCCTTCATATTGTTTAAATACAGTACCTTCCGCCAATACAAGGGTCAGATTGAGGTTCAAGATTTAAGGAGTATTATATGTTTAAATACAGTACCATTGCTGTTTCGGTTTCCTATGGTCAGGTATATATGTAAAACCAGACCAGTTGGGTAAGGGACAAAAATGAGACCCAAAATTAATAATTAAAGTACATTTTCTGCAATCTGACTTTGTAAATATGATCTTAAGAGTGATTTAGTGAGAACCATATATTTAGTTAGTCAACCTTTTACTTCATTATTTTTTTTAATAATAAAAAAATGAATGGCTCTTGTAACATCAATTTTGATAGTATAAAAGATCAATCTTTTTTGACAAAAATAACTTGGACTAAAATATTATTTATAGAAAAGTAGTAAATGTTCATAAACATGTTAGGAGGTTCCCATTATCTTTAAAACACCATTTAACGTAACTTTAAGAGGTCCAGATTTCATACTTTACCCAAGTGGACTGGTGTTCACCAATTACTATATATATATATATATAAAGAGAGAAATTGGTAGGCACCAGACCTTTAGGTGCTTGGTCCATCAAGAATCATCTTTGCAGTTGATTTTTTCAAGATGGGTAGTTGAGTGAGAGAAAATGAAGGAGAAAAATTGTTAACTAATGGAAGATGATTGAAATATCCTATTTCCTTTTTCTCCTTGAACTTTTCTTAGTCATGGATCTGAATACATCAACGACTAATATAATTACTTATCAATCTTACAAGAGTTTAGTACCTAACAATATCTCTCTCTCTCTCTTTATATATATATATATATATATATATATATATATATATATATATATATATATAGAGAGAGAGAGAGAGAGAGAGAGATATTGGTATATATATGTGAGCTGAAATCTTCTGGACATCTAAATGTTCTGTCCTCTCTGCATTTACAGACAGAAAGAGAGAGAGAGGGTTGCTTTTAGACAGAGCAAGAGAGAGAGAGAGATACTTGCAAAGTGGCCTATACAACTTTTGAAGTAAATGAAGCGATGCACATTGTAGATTGTGAGAAAAAAGGAAGGATCGCATCCGATTGAGATGAAAAGAAAACAAAAACGGTCTACAGTTGACTAAGTAGCTAGAAAAATTACAAAATTAGCCTTAGTAGACAAAACAAATAGAAAGAGACAAGCATATATGAACTTGTTGTGACCAGGAAAATGCGTTGAGAAAAATATTATTAAATGCTTATACTGAATGACAAATACCAAAAATTTCATTCACGTAGAATGACAAAATATGGAGATTCGTTGAAATTCCTCTTAAGGAGCACGGTGGGCTTTCTCCACAAATTAATTAAATATTATGGCAGTGCATTTGCCTATGCTATCCTAGTTGGCTACCACATTTCGTTTTCACGTCAACTTTTTCTCCCCATATCTAGACACTAAAACCTGCATAACAACAAAATAATTAATTAGCTCATAGAATGAGATGCCAAAGTTAATAACTAAAGTCAGCTACTTTATTTAAATGCATATATTGTGTGTACAACGCAGATTGGACTAGATGTTATTTCACCTAGTCTAGTCTTAGATGAGACATTATCGCCCAAATTGAATATAGGCGCTTCTTTAGCCAACGTAACACACTGTTCATGACATGTCCCTCAATCGTCATCCCTCAGTAAATAAACAAAATAACACGCGCATATGCACTCAAGTGTGTGAGGCCAAATTGCTAAAAAACAAGCATATGTGTCTTCCTAAGCATACATTAATACATGATAAGTATGAAAGGGGAAGCATCTTCCATTCATAAGTTTCATGTCCTCATTTGATTCTCCGAAACAGCCTGATTATATGGTTGCTTGAACTGAATTTATCATGATTTTTAAGATAAAAAAATTGAAAATAAAAATAAAAATGAAAATCTTGTTGGATAAGCAGGACGTTCCTTGCTGGTGATGCATGTGTGAAGTTCAATGAAACGAAGAGATCATGGTTGCATCCAATGGTGGAGCCAGACAATTTTATCAAAGAGGCACTAACCTTAGTACGTTTGATGCTGGGGCATTGACGTGAGTTTGGTATGGGCACAATGTTTGGTTGGAAACAGGTCTAGCTCCCTCGTAATAAACTTTTTCAAAGACTGGTGTGGGCAATGGCCCACACCACCCCGCACATAGTTCCGCTACGGGTTATATCCTTTATACAGATGCAGGGAAACGATGGGGGACTTTTATGCACACAAAGAAAAACATTCCTCAAGAAACAGGGGCAACTAAAAATATCTGTTATTGCCAAAGTATAATACCGGAAAAAATATAAACTTGATATGCATGGGTATCTATAATGGTGGGAACCCTTATACCCTTTTATTTCACTGAAAGGATGAGCCTGGGGTTCTCTTAATAGGCTTAATTTTTAACTAAAATTTCTAAGTAATGGTCCACTCACAGCCATGCATGAATCTTCAAAACTTGCATAACCTCCACATTATACCTCACTACAAATTACAAAACAAAGAAAATCCCTATGCACTGCATGATGAAAAATTTGATGAAGATCAGGTCTGCATAGAGTCAACTCTCTAATCGCACCAAGATTCATTAATTTTGCTTTTGTTACAATTCTTCCCATTAGTAGGTGGCAATTCTTTCTGATAGTTACAATTCAGATCCTTAATTCTAGAATCTAGACTCACCTTGTTTCTCTGATTTAGTAAGGATGGCCCTTGTGTAGTTGTCATTCTTGTCCATCATTTTCTTTTTTTTTTTTTAACTATCTGGCCCATATCCTGCATGATCTCTTATACTGAGCTTGGGTCAAAATTGAGCAAACTGATCCACACTCAATGCCTTGGTGTCGGTGTCAACCTTTGCATTTCAGCAGGAATGTAGTAAACAATAAGCTGATGAGAGGCAATCTTTTCTCTAACAAAGTGTAGATCAAATTCCATATACCTTAGCGATTACTAAGGACCACTCTTACCATAGGTCTTACGCCTAAAAAATCATCAAGCAAGGGGAAGTTGCCAAAAAAGTTTTACAACCCAAATACTTATCGGCCACACTAGAAGCAGTAGCAAATAATGTAGCACTAAACCATCCACTGTATACATAAACTTCTGATGGACCTTGTAAAAACACACATGTACACACACATTTTATGTATTATATATATATATAAATAATATGTGTGTGTGCTTGTATTTCAATTTCAAATGAAAATGAGAGAACTTTCACAAATTGAAGTTTCATTATTGTGTCCAATTATACAAAATGTATGCAAAGATCATAAGAACATCATGAGATACAAAGATCTTTAAACTAACTAGGTGCATAGAGATGTATTCATAATAATCGTTGCTAGATCAAGGTATTAATAAGAACAATCAACAAACAATGTATGCAAGTTTTCAATAATGTTGTCCACTATTTCTAGCCTAGCATGACCTAACTGATTATGCCATGTTGTTTGACTGGATCTCTTCCCTATGAGTGTCATTGTGTCTTTGAAAGCACTAAAGTAATAGTGCAAATTTTACCTTTTACCAATACATATACCTCTAAGTTTTGGCATCTCTTGTTTAGCACTAGCTTGAGCCAAATTCTAAAACAACATTCTTTGTCTTCAATAAATTTTTGAACTGGCAGAAAATTCTTAGTAATGAGAGGAACATGAAGAATATCATTCTTTAAATTTTTGAAGCAACCACATCAAAAGAAGATATGCTAATGTATTGGAGTACCAAACCTATGTTGTTTCCCACCTGGATAGACTTATTATGCATGTAGGCCAAATGAAGCATAGAGAGCTCAAATTGTGGGGACATGGTGAGAAGCTCCTATACAAGATACCTAGATTCACCCTGCTAACTTTTGAGGTGGATGCATATAGGTAGGAGATCAATTGAAGATTTGAGAGGGATTTGATGACAAGTCTTACCAGTAGATTTCAGCTTGTCAAAAATGAGTTAAAGATGAAGTGCTGAAACAGCCAACAAATGGTTTTGCATGGAAGAGTTTTGATGAAACACACCCATTATTTGCACTAGGTACTTTAATACACAACTTGGTTTAGCAAGCATCAAATTTAGCATATTCGAAACTTTGAGCTCATCTTACAGATTGTATATAATTTGCCACCTTTAATGTGTATGAAAAAACTATATATTTTGTAATCATTGCTCATCTTTAGATCAACAACTCCAAGTACATGCGAGATGGATGTGGCTACAACCATTAGCTGATAAATTAAATATGTTATGGCAGGAAATGTTACACATATTTGATTTCCACATAAGAGAATGTTTTCAACTGCTTGCTGTATTATTCTTTCATCTATAAGTTTGATTCACATGTATTTATGCTGCTTTTCTTGTATAATAACATGATTATCACATACGATAATAGGTTTATGGATCACCTTACATGGTGTTTAGTGGTTAAGCATTCAATTTAAAGTTTTCCTATTATTTTCTTCCTTTTTATGGTTTGAAATATAATGGCTTCTAACATCAATCTCGAATGACATTTTAATATGTTCTTCCATCTTTTAGCATGTTAGTACTGATTATCTCAATATTTTGTTATTTCACCTAAAGCCCTACTACTGTATTTTAGATGGTTTAGTTAGCAGAAACTTTTTTTTTTCTAGGGCAATTTCGCTCGCTGATGGGTTTAAGTAACTGTCCCCTTAACAAATCTAAGCCATGTGAAATTTGTCTAACAAGAAGTTGTTCATATCTAAATGGAATTAAGATTTTTCTTTGTCAGATTTATACACAACTATGTTAAATTTGTTTTTAATAACATTTACTTTAGAGAAAAAATTGGTTGTGGTTGGATTTTATTTGAACATACTGCTCCAATATCAGTTTCAAGTCAATCATGATCAATTTAAATCTCACAAAGGGGCTTGGGTCTGTAATTTACAGAAAGAAAAAGAAAAACAAAAATGAAAATCTTCTTTCTTTTTGCCTCCCCTTGCAAAAGGTTTGTCTCATATACTTGGAAAAGATAAAAAATAATATCTCCCAATAAAACCTATTACCTTAGCATTCTTCTTTGATGGAGAAGTGAATGGTGTGTGATCATATTGAGATTGTTGGTGAAGAAACATTGGTCTGCCATTTTCCTACAGTTTTGTTATTTCAAACTTTAATTGGTTTAATTCATAAGAACAAATGATATTTCTTTTCTTCTCAATATGTGCATTTGCATTCCAAGTGTTATCTTTGTGCATGTGCATGCCCAACCATTCATCATCTAAATACACACATATAGTTCCAAACTTCTCAAATTCATTTGTCAGTTGATTTTTTGTTTTTTCATGTTGCCGTTATAGAGGACATTCAAACTTGTTTGGAGGACTACATGAGAGCTTATCTATGTTGGAGCACCTCTAAAAAATTTCCTGCTTGCTGAAATGTATCAATATGTTTCTTTCAGCAAGTATTTGGAATTTAGATTGATGACTCTAGGCCATAATATGTAGATGCTAAATAATGTGCTTTCTATGTACTATGAGTCTCTCCTTGTTGTTCGTTTAATTAGTTTTCTATGTGCATAACCTCGTCCCTACTCCTGGCCATTTCAGGTTGTGTGTGGCGCAATAGATGGACAACAGAATTAAAGAAGCTCTAATGCATGGCAAAGCAGCTGCTTTAGCTTTTGAGGCTAAATGTTGACAACTAAAGGTGGAAGTTGCTAATACATGTGGTGCTTCTTTCATAGAAAAGGATGAAGAGATCGAAACTAGAATGTAGCTGTTAGTTGATCTAAATGCGAAGGTAATCACATTTTTCTTTAATTTTCTTGAAAACTTTCATCAAGCTGTCCTTTCTATCTCAATAGTTTTATTTTTGCTTTCAACATCTCAAAGACATTCAAGATAAACAAGCAGAGATGCGAGTAGAAGGAGATAAGGTACCTCCAAGCAGGTAATGATGGTGCACAGGACGATGAGTTGATGCTGCTATGGCTGTGATCAAACCATTCATATGTCTCTTAATGTGTATCGATGAGTTGGAAGGTACTTAATGGATTAGTTGCACAATCAACAAATATGGTTCAATTTTAAAATTAATATGTCATGTAATTGTTATGCTCTCCAGCCACTGTCTATGCTTCTTAATTTAAGTTCAAATAATGTGTTGAGTGTATTCATCTTTGGAGTTGTCATTTTTCTAGTGGTTGCAGAATTTTTAGCATCCTGTAATTTTTTCCAATATTATATATAATTATCAGAAATTATAACAAAGTAAACTTTTACTTGTGCAAAAAAAATGTCAATAAAGTTCATTTTTACTGATGGTAGGACAAATGTTAGTAAAGAAATATTTTTATTAATGTCCAGCTGAATGCCTACAAAGAAGTATTTTACTAACATCCTTAAATGTGAATAAAAATTTTGCACACGTAGTAATCTATTATAACTGACACAAGATTGTGTAATAAAAAACATTTTCAATGACGTTCACCAGAATGCCATTAATCATAATATGAACGTTGCCATTTCATCGAAATTTCAGTATTACCTTCACTGACATCATCTTTATTGACGTTCAGTTCCATGGTAAAATATACTTTTACTATTGTGAACCAGACTCTTACGAACATTTTACTCGCGTCAGTAATTTTCTTTTTATAGAGTTTGATTTTGTCAATTACTTTGATAAAAACCTCTAACACAACTTGTTCTATGGAATCAACCTCTACTTTCTTGATAACTTCCTTTGCCAGGACTTCTTGTAGTTCCTTTCTGAAATCACATCGACTTTTGTCATAAAAATTTTATGTCCTCCTCCTAAATGCTTTTTTGACGAGAAGTCTAAATCTCATGGTTATTAGTTGAACTTGTGTAGGGACAAGTATAGAGAAGGTGTCATACTCCTCCCTTGGGAACCTTGAAGGTTATAAAGAACAATATGTTTGACTAAAATAGGTTCTCCATCGACATTTAGTTGATGAATAATAGACTAGGCATTTGAACGGAATCACTTCAATATTTGCTCCTTTGGGAGACACTAAAATTGCTTCTTTAGATGCATAACACGAGCACAAGATTCCACAACATAGGCATCTCTTATTGTGCACCAAACATCATTAGGAAATCTAAAGATGGACAATCTATCAATGAACTCATTTTGTCGAAGAAGAAAAACTTGGTCTCAAAGGCACAAGTAGATGAACCTCTTTAATGGTTCAGTTCCCTTACTTTTCTATGGAACATTTAAGGTTGAGTGTTGGAGCCATTAATAAGTCCATCAAGGTCATGGGAAATCAGAACAAGCCAAAAAAATGAGTGGCCAAAGGTTTGGTTTTCAAAATATAGAAGCCAAAAAAATGAGGGGCCAAAGGTTTGGTTTTCAAAATATAGCTCACCTGAGTACAAAGGAAGTACTGAAAATTATCTGGCTGCTCAATCCAACCAAGCAAAAATATTAAGCGCCTTCTCCTAATGTGTACAACCTCTTGAGTTTACATCGTATTTTTCTATTTCCCATTTCACAAACAATTAGATATGGTAACATCTTTACCGTAAGTACCATTGCTATCTTTATCCACAGTTGCCTTGACCAATAGGATTTCTTTCACATAGCTTTCTCTAGCTTTCTCTTTGTGAGCCAGCTTTCTGATCTCATCCTTTTCCTCTTTGACTTGATTGGTATGGCTTCATTGGCAGACTTGCCTAGGCTTTATTTTTATTTCTAAAGCAAGGATGACTGAGCTGGAATAGTAGGCGAACTTCACATCTTCTTTCAAAGTGTAAGATTTTTCTCAAATGTTTTTCAAGTTTGGCGGAGCATTTGAACCTTCCCACTTGCTGACTAATTAGTCTTTCTTTACAGTACATATTTGTTATTCAAATCACCTCTTCTTTTGTGCATATTATTTATAGCATCATCCATAATTGCACAATGGACAAGCTTCTTGATTGACATCCTTTATGACATTTGAATGATTAATTTCACTTCTCAACTTCTTGCTATCTATTCAATATGATTTGCCAAACCTGCTTGTTCAGGTATTGAAAATAGGGATATCAATCTATTTGATTTGGATCGGATATCTGGCCGAATCATTCTGAAAAAATCAGATATGAAAAAAAATTTAATGTCCCATTAAGAAATCGAATCAGACTAAGATGGAAGAAATGAGATATGATCGGATTAGATATACATAAACACCTGAACTGTTTGGATTTGGATTTGATTAATGAGCTTTAAATAATTATCTTATATTGAATGTTCTTACATTTTGAAAATTGGCCAGATTCGGTTCAAAATTTCGATTCGTATATGAATGTAAAATTCAGATTCGGATTGGATTTATATTGTGAAATCGAATTTTAGATTCATATTTGAAATATGACACTTATTTGTTCACATTTGAATCCAAATATGTTGATATCCAACAAGTAGATATGGTTAAGAGTATCCCTGATTTGAATCCCATCCATTGACATCTCTATTTGAAAATTTGAAAGGAAGATGGGAAACACAACATTGGTTTCCAAGAAACTTAAGTCATGCGGTATACCACTATAATCAAGCTAACGGCTCAAATGACAAAAAGAAAGCCTAAAACATTGACTTTTCTAGTAATTTTTCTAACTTCAATAATTGGATTGATTCACAAGGAGAAATCTGGAACTTATGGTCACTTTTCTGCACGCTTCTACTTTACAGACATTATTTCAACTAAAGATTTTAATTTTCTCTTCCATCGTCAACAACTACAAGAATTTTCTTAATTAACATGACGATGGTTCTTCTCAAAATGATTTGAATTGCATTTTGTAGACTCTATCTGAATGAACTTAATGTTAAAATACAGATCACATCTATATACATGCTTCCCCATCTGTAATATAACATACTAACTCCACGTATATATTAGAGTAACTATATTCTAACCATATTTAGGTTTAACTATGTACCAATTCTCTTTTATTGTGCCCACCTTTCCATTGTTTAGGAAATGCCTACGGTACCACTGAACTTCAATTTTTAGTAGATATGAATACACTACCAAATTAAATATCCCATAGATGCCAAATTTGAATTTTGATTTTGACCAACAAGCTAAATGTTAATTACATCTAAAACACAGGTCACCTCATAACTTGTCATTTTAATTAATTTACTGCTTCCAAGCATAATGATCTTGATTTATTTTCCCCTTCTGAAAACCAATATTTGACATTCATTCGAAATTTAAAATACATCATTCACACCTTATACATGAACACATTTTTTATAATCAGCATTTATAATTTGTTTCTGTTTTTCATATTGATTATGTCACAATCAAGTAAATTCATTGACGTGAAAGAATGAAGAAATTGATTATTTTTCAATTGGTAAGCTAGGGTGTAAATGGGTTCTGAACTAGGACGCTGCTAGCTAGCCTTCTGCCTGGCCTTGACCTTAAGGCCGCCTCCTTAAGTAGGTTAGGTTCAGCGCGAGCACCCTAACCCAAATGACAAGCAACTAGACCTGATAGACATTGACCCCACCGAGCCAGGCTTAGTTGTAATCCACAAGATCTTAGTCAGCTTTGCTCGGCTACCAACATCAACCCCACATGATAAGACCGTTGATCATGACTTACAATTTCATCATTAATTAATGAATAATTTACAGACAACTGCACAACTTTGGACTATTTACAATTAACCAGTTAAAATTTGAGAACTCACAAACGCGCATCTGAATTTACAAAATAATGCCCAAACACACCATTCATATGCATGTAAATATTAAGATATCCCAGTTTTTCCACTAATGAAAAAGATAATTTCTCCACAAAAAAGTCTCAAATCAGATTTTCTGAAATCTCTATTACTCACATTTTCACATCCCTCTCTCTCTCTCTCTGCCTTTTTTCTACACTATGAAGAAAGGCTAAATAGTCAACTGACCAATAAAATATAAATGAATTATCAAAAACCCTAACATTGGAAAGTACTTCCCTTTTCCAGTATAGGTAAAATGGTTTTTTAAAGAAGTGTGTTTGTGAACAGTTTTGTAAACTTGAGTGGTTCCTTATAAATTTTGAAAAGTTAGGTATTTCTTTGTGAAGACATAAAAAATTGAGCAGCTATTTATATTTTCTCCTGGTGGATATGTACATAAACTATAACGCATCATGTGCTTCAATAATTTAGGAGCCGTAGTTAGTTGTGGTTCAGTAACTAATGCATAAAATTACAGCGACAACAAGCAAGGAATCGTCTTGACATTCTAAGGGGTTGTTTGATAAGGAGAACAATTTGTCACTGTTTCATGAAACCACTTTATAATAATAAACTGTTATTGTTGCCAAATGTCATCGAATGAACCAAGTGAATTAATATGCATGCAATGACTAACTTTCCTAAAGCAGTACATTAATGTTTATATATATAACTTGCCACTTGGTTGGATTAGAGGATCATCTGGTGTCTATTTAGTCACGCATTTCATCACGCAAATAGCTCGTTGCAAACTCGTAGAAAAAATGACCTCTCGAATCTAAAACATGGACGCTACATGTATACATATATTTCATCTTATAAACATGTTTTTCTCAAACTCGACTGGATAAGCTTGGACTTCAAACTTTACTGCCGTTTAGTATTGGAGGATGTGTTTCCCACGCAACAAGCTCTTCTAGTACAACATTTTGTTTACTAGCTTGGCCATGGTGACCACAATCTCAGTTCTTTTGTCTGGTTTCAGAAGTACATATAATAATATAGAATCTGGTCCTTTACACCATCTGGAGGGAAGCCCCGCGCATTGTTAGAATTAAAATTTTCTCAGCTTTTATGTTTGAAAGTATGAAATTTTTATTGCAAAATAAAAAAATGATGTGTTTGGTAAAGCAAGAATTAATAAAATTCAATAATGGATGAATCAACGCTTTCCTAACTTGCGCCTTACGAAGACATAAAAAAATTCCAAAATTCTGAAATTATAATTTCATCCTATAGGGTATAGGGTAGAATCACAATTTTGGAATTTTGATTCAAGAATGACCCTATAATTGAATAATCAAAATTCTTTGTTTGACAATGCAATTTTTATTTCATAAAAAAATAACAATTTTATTTATAAAATTATGTAATTCCATTTTTTGAGAAATCTGTGTTGCCGTTTTTGAAACTCGTGATAACGTGACGATGCAAGCTTGGAAATCTGGCATAAAAACAAATCAACACGACAATTGTAGGGCAAAATCTTCTTCATAATTATGATCTTCCGTAAGAAGAAAAATCCGTTGATTGAACATTGTAAGATAAAGAAGTATAAATATCGATCAAAGGTGCACCATCCACTTGAAGGTCGAAAGATAAGCCTTCCATGAAAAACCATGCGTGTTAAATCTATCCTTGTTAATTTCATCTTGCAAACAAAGGATCCTGATTGAAGCTTCTCTCAATATTCCACCTTGGCGTGTTGCTTGCCATGCTTCTTCGGCTGATCCGAAGTGTTTTTCATCCTCAAAGTTAGCATCAGATAACAATCAATTCTCAACCACAAGACCTGACGATAAATTCTTTAGGCTGTGTTTGTTTCACCGTGGATTTGAAATATGATTTCTAATCCATAGATTTAAAGTTCGATACAAGTCTGACCTTAAATCCATGGTTTTTTATGTGTAACCTGAATTTAAGATCCACATTAGTAGATCCTCAATTTATTTAAACTGATGAGCTTTCAACAAGAACCGTTTTTGAATCTGAGGTTGCCAAATTGCAACCTTAGATTTTGGCATCGTGACTATGCCTGTGGAAGAGTTTGTCCTCAGCTATCAACCCATTGATATCATGATATACTCTCCAAGTGAAGCCGTCTCCTTCACCCGATGCAGCCCTTTTCTTGGCAACCAATTACCCACGGAAGGCAAAAATTAACGTCTGAGATCCTCTTCCATCTTTTACTATCTTTATTACTAGCAAAGCTGGTGCACACCAAATTTCGTGTGTCAAAAGTAACATTCATTCACATTAAAAAAAAAAAAAAAAGTTTTTGATATAATAAAAATAAAAAAAGTGAAATGACTATAAAGGACACACTCTTTTTTTTTTAATTACAAAAACGGCGCAGGCAACCTTTACTTACCAATAGATGGCCAAATTCCAAGCATGGCTGTCCTCTTCTTCAAGCTTAGTCGGCCACCAAATCTTCTCATCTTTATGTTGACAGCCCATGCCCTCTTCTTAGTTGTTTTTCAAAAGCTTCCAGTTACGTCTTCATTTTTCGAGGTTGGATTCGGGAACCTGTCTGATTTTAGAATGCTTTCGTGCACGGTCTCCGTCAGAACTCCATTTTTTTTTTCCTTAAAAAACTTTCAAAGTATATAATCAGGTCTCTTATTCAAATTATATAGCGTCTGGATCAGTTAGATGGATAAGCTAGTAATTTTGCTCATAGTCACAAAAAACTTGTTTTTTCTAAAATAAATCGGTTAAAAAAAGGGACAAAACACGCTGTTTTGTGAAAAAAAAAATTGTCAGAAAAGAAAAAACATTTGTTTTTTGTTTTTTTTCCCTTTTCCGTGTTGTTTAATGTCAAACTAGTTGCTTCCATTTTATAATTTTTATTTGTTACTTTTCTACTTAGTTTCTCATGTTGTTTTGTTTGTTCTTATTTATTTAATTTTCCCAATTTTTATGATTTTTAAAATTATTTCAGAATTTATGATATTTTTCTCATTTTTTCCGTTTTTTTAAAGCTCACAATATTAAAATAAAATAAAATAAACCCACCCTCTAAATCGCGAAAACGATATTTGTCTCCATCTCAGCAGTGAACTAATAATAAATAAGGGCCGTTCATTCACGAGAACAGAAAACCCGTGTCCCTTTACAGCGGCCGCCTGTTCCTCTTTCTTTTACCTATTTTACGAGCAGCAAAGCAAAAGCATCCTACGTATCCACATCATGATCGTGAGAATTAAAAAAATCGAAAATCACTGACCATTAATTTGTCCTTCCTGATCGCAACCAAAAGAATTATACCACTTCTTTTCATCATCCATCTATATGCCCACTACACTCACATCCAAGCGGGCCAAGAAGCTAGGTTATTGACCCAAATTAGCAGCTAGACCAGACTGGAGTGGGTCCTGGACGTGACCTGATGATGAACGCGACTGATTCTTTCCACATCATACATGCCATGCATCCATCAGGTCCTTAATCCTTTGCTGTAGTATAATAATACGGAGGCTATGACTACCAATGTACTTATTATTTGAGATGTAGTTAAATAACTTACGATTCTCCTAGAGGGAGACAATAAGTTCCGTCAAAGGGGGAACACAGTTAAAGTTCCAACAAATCTCTCTGTGTAAAGCATGCACGTAAAGGGTTGCTTGCTCACCTCATTTTCCAACTCGTTCTCATTCCAAACACACCATTTCAGAAGTGCTTGCTCAACTACGTACTTTCATCATGATAAAAAGTATCATATATTGATTTGAGAATTTTCATAATTTCACACAGATTTTTCACTATATATATATATATGTGTGTGTGTGTGTGTAACACACACACACACATATTACACACACACACACATATTACTAGTTTTAATTTGAAAATTCTAATTGGGTATTACTCGACTCCTTTTAGTAATTTTGTCATGTTATAGAGTACCAGGCTCAGTGATCTTCATCATCGGCTTACTAAGTTAAGGCCTACCCTATTGCCATTGTGGTTGAGATCGACGATACCACCAGAAAAGTCGTCCGGGTGATAGGACTCCCGCTTTATACCCTTTTCATATCCACAATGCACGGGAAGGAGTGGCTTGATTATGCAGGGCCAGCGTCAGCGACGGTCATAGGTGGGGAGCACGGTTGGTAGGGATGTGAACATATTTGATTTGAATCGGATGTCTGACCAAACCGATCTCAAAAAATTGAATATGAAAAAAAAATTAATATCTGATTAAAAAATTGATCAGATTCAGATTTAATAAATGGTATCCAATCATATTCAGATTCTGATATACATAAATATCCGATCAAATTCAGATACAGATTCAGATCAGATTCATTTTTAGACAAATATCTTGTATGCTATTCAATTTTGAAAATTGGCAAATTCCGGTTCAAAATTCAGATTCGGATTCAGATATGAATATAAAAATCAGATTCAGATTCGGATATGACTTTTCTGTATTTGTATTCGAATCCAAATACATACACACACACACTCACGCACACACACACAGATATATATATAAATACTTTTTGTTACCAAAGATCAGTCACTGTCAAGAATCAAAATCTATTTATTTAGTAGATAAATAAACAATGATTGTCTGAAGCTGCTCAAGACTAAGAGAAAAATTACCTCATTAACAAAAAACCAAATTACAATGATTGGTTGGTCGATTAAGCATCACATAGAAATAGTACAAGGTTTGTAAACCATGAAAATTTTAATACTGTTTTAAACGCTGTCTTAAACAGCTTGAAGGCCATTCTTTTTTCTGGTCTATCGGGGAAACCGTTACAGCAGCAATTAGTGAAGCAAAATCACTTGCAGAATCAATATGTGTTGTATTTTAAAGAGAGAGTAACAAAAAGGTCTGAAGAAAACAAAAATTTTAAAGTACAAGACTTATTATGCATGCTTTGATACCTTTTGCATCACTCAGCCTGTTAACAACATCAAGTGCAAGTTGTACGTTAGCATCAACAAGCTTGTCTGAAGGTTCCTTTAAAAGTTAGAAAAGTAGGTATAGCCATTTAGCAAAAAATCTCTCTCTTGATATATGATAGGAAACCTAATTTCCTAGCTTAAGGGGAGAAAAAATTCAGTACTGTAACCTAAAAGAAAGGTGCAATACTCTAGGTCGAGGAAAACATGCTGAAAAGATGGTCTTTCATCACCGATTCTCTCAAGCAAATACTTGGGACCTGCATCAGCAACCTTAGGTATGAGGTTTTCATAACAAGCACATTTGAATTTTTGAAGTCCTTATGTAACAGGGGTGTTTGACCCACAAAGGATTCACAATTACTAGAAAATAGCCGTGAAGACTTGAGTAATTCATTCAAAGGCTGCCACCAATCCAATCACCACTACGAATTTGATTGATATACAAATTTTATGCAAAAACTGATGCGGTTTTAGAAAACATATGCATGATGTGCATGTGTATGCAAAAATGAAAGTGCTACTGGTTCACATGTGCATGGATGAGTGAAGCGAGAGGCTTTGTTGGTAGGGTGCGAAGAATTAACCCCAATAATGCGACTAAGATTCATGCATCACTGGAGCCAAGTGGATGCCCCAGCGACATAGCTGCACTATGCACACTAACTTTATCCTGCAATGATATGGATGATTTCAACAGTTAAACAAGGTAGCAATCATTTAGAAGTTCCATCAACTCCTTAAAAAGAACTATAAAAAGATGAACAAAAGATTGTGCTGCACAATTCAGAGAACAAGAAGCCCAACAAGCTGATATTATCTGTAACACATAGATAAGTACTGGATCTTTTGCGCAAGACTTGGTGCATCTGGACACAAAACAATAATAGGTTACCTTATAAATTATGAGCGTGCATAGTGTTTTGGATATAGTAAGTATCAAACATTCCTATCAGTAGTGAACCTCTTCTGCTTGGCGTCAAGTTTTAGAGAAGTATCAAACATTCCTATCAGTAGTGAACCTCTTCTGCTTGGCGTCAAGTTTTAGAGGCCTAGGGCATGAAATTCATAAGCCAAAGATGCCCATCGTTGAGGAAATCAGTAACTAAATAGTTGTTTCAAATTAATCGTCCAATTGGTTAGAAAAGACCACAATTAGACACCAAGAAAGTGCATGTCTTTAACGGATGGACTAACTAAGGTTGTCCAACACATGTCGACTGTGCTGCATCTGCTCCCATGCTTTATGCTCTTGGTCTTCATATTCAGTCCCGGCAACTGTATCTTCTCATCAAAACATAAAATGTGACTGCACCTATGAACATATTGTGCATCTCAAGATATATAAAAGTAGAAAATTACCACCCTCAAGAATGTTTAACTTTAAAAAAGGGAGAGGGAGACTGTCCTACACAAACACCATAAAAAGCACTATAATTCATGCTAGACCATGTTGCAAATATTTTGGTTAAACAGATCAGTAGTAAAGAAGATAACTTACATCGTCAACAACAATGTACCTCAATTACATAACTTACATCGTCAACTACAATGTACCTCAATTACAATCATCAACAACCTTTGCCATTCTGAGACTTGTTCCAGCATATCCCAGAGATGTGCTTCATAATTTCCAGTCTAGTGGTGCCTGAAAATGGTAGATTCCTCACTCAAAACCGGTTCCCAATCAAACATTGAAGAAAAAGAAATATCACTAAGAGGTACCCTTGATCAAAAATATGTCTCAGGAAGCATAGAGATCAAATTTTACAATGTATGTAATGAAAAAAATGAACTAATTAACAAGCACAATCAATAGAATATGTTTGCTTCATTGATTACATAATGCCTACTTCAAAAACTAAACACAATTTATCTACCAGCACCAATAAAATGACAAAAAGCTGAAAACTGAGCTTTCTGTCCGTTCCATGAAAAACCAACCAAAGAGATTCAAAGAATGAAAACGCTTCAAGCACCTCGCCACTCCTCAGCAAATGGATTTCCTCTGAGAAGGGGATTAATCCGTCAGAGGGAAGGTAAAGTCACAATGACAGAAATGTTGAATGCAACAAATATTAGACCATGGTCATAAAAGTTTCAGAATTTTTAAGGGTATTCCACTATGTGAAAATTAAAAATTACATGATTCAAAGAGAAAGAAGAGTAAAAAATATAGCTTTTCCTTCTTTTTTTTTCAATCAGACAAGATTTAGAACGTAGATCTAACATGCACTGCTTAAAAGGAAGAACGGAACTTGTAAGGAATGCTATTCGCTCCTATCCTATAGGTTTCATTTTTTTGTTTCTTTCCAAACAACAGGCACAAGAATAAGGGATTGAAATGTTGAATATATTGAACATGAAATATAGTGGTTTTATATATTCATATTTCTAAAGAACTTTATGTTGTTTAACCCTTTTAAGTGATTAGGCATTCTACTAATGATTAAACAGACTTTACTGGGACTTTTATGAAGGTCAAGAATATGAAAGATCATTATGCAAAAAAGGAAATCAGGTACATCAAGAGTATAGCAGTTTTTCTACTGGATATCTACTGAGAATTTCAAGACTTTATTTGTTAAAGCAACATCATACATGTCATATGGATGGCCCATGAATATCTCATTTAGCATTTTCTCCCATGTATCGAGAATAATAGGTATTATATGTGAAACATTTTCCCTTGCACAAGACTATACAATGTAAAATAGTTAGAATAAAAATGTTGATGAACAGCAAAAAACAATGGAAATGAAAAGAAAGGCTACCATTTGACATACACAAAGCAACACATAGGCTCTCATGTTACTTGATTTTGGTAATTAAATAACTAAAATTCATCACTTTCATCTGATAGTTGTGTTATTATAGCCTAAGACCACATTTTAAATTTCATTAACAAGGGATTGCTGACTCAACTATTTGTTGATCATTACGGATAGAGACAGGATTTTGTAAATTAACAACAACAATTAACTAATAATGTTAAATGAAGGAATGAATCAATGGCATACAGGTTACAACATACATAAAATTAGAGAAATGAAGACCATATAGACCATATAGCTAGTGAAATGTCAATTCTATACACATCTCTTGCCATACCATAACTTGCATGGAAGAGGAAAAGAAAAACCTTCAATAAAGGGAAGTTTTGATCCACTTTATAAATTGGATGTATAGTATATTTGCTCGTTATCACGAAAATCCATACATAAAAATATTCTCTTTCGCTGGAATAGCTTTAGCATATTGAAAATTTTAGGGTGATCAATAGGGTCTCCTATGCTTGCAACTAGCTCAAAAGCCAACTTAGCAACACACATATATACAGACAAAGAGCAAGGAGAGAGAGACAGAGAACAAAATGAGGGAAAAGTTGAACCACTTATGACACGAAAAACATGAACCACATATGATACCATGAAAGCAAATATATATTGCGAATGAATATATAATGTCCAATGCATTTACATTTGTAATTTTAGGATGTACTAGACGTCCAACTAGTTGCTTCTTTTGAAGAAAAAAGGTAGAGAGCTTGCAGTTGATTAGAAGACAATGAACTATTAACAAAAAAATGAAAAGAGAAACATGCTTGCATACATGGTTCCTGCACAAGATTATCCAAATGTGAAATAAAATGGCGTTAACTATCACAAACTCCGAAAGGAAGGTCAGCAACATAAAACATTAAACATGTTCAATTCACCTATTTGCTCAAAAATTTCTAGGGTATGGCTATGTTCAATTCACCTATTTGCTCAAAAATTGTGCTTTTTGAAGTCCTCTCAAAAATATTCTGGATCAACTTTATAGAAGCACTACAAGAAACTTTGACTTTCAGCAATGCAGATTTCTCCGGTGCTAAGGTTGTGATGGGTTTTCCTAACACATGTTATGCTTTGCATTAGAAATATTAGATGAGGGACTGCAAGAAAGGTATGACAGAAGGTTGGATAGTTGCACAGGTTTTTTTAGTATGGCAGGCTACGATTTTGACATGCAATGGTTTTGAGTTGTCAAACAGTTTCTGATATGTTTTCATATATTAATAAAACTTCATAATATTGCTATTAGCCTTTGAACCAATGTACAGAACGCTTGGCCAAAGCAGATACACCATTTGAATGGTGACAAAACTGGTTGAAATGTTTCTTGCTCTTCCCCAAAGCAGTATTTGTATGTTCTACTCATGATTTCTATGCTTATATAGTTCCATATATCCACTATCAATATTATATCGTCAATAGGAAGGCTTTATGAGGGAGCAATATATAATCAGTTGCCAAAATCATATCTTCTTTGTGGTTCTACTGCTCAGCATGTAGATGGGATACTTTGCTGTTAATGGGCTGGAATTACTTTTCCTTCTTGTTCTATTAAAAGAAATGGATGCAACTGATTCTTAGCGTGTATGTTGTCTATGTTCTTAAGGAGCAAGAGAGGAAGATGGCTGTGATCTGTTGCTCTTGTCTAGGGGATTGGCTGGATGATGAAATAACTTGGTGAACCAAAAGTGCTTCACTTCATTTTGATGAATGAAGGCATTCAGCTCATGATGACAAGAGACTACCATAGTTTATTTATGCTGTACATATTTTGATGTGTATATTATACATATTTAGATGTAGCAGCTGTATTGCATGAAAAAATGTAAAAGGTTGGAGATTTCCACTAGGGTTGGTGGATATACATTTTGTAAAACAAGGTAATTAGTAAAGCAGGTATTGTGTTATTGATGCCTCACATTTTCTAAAGATTAAATAGTAATAATGCACAGACTTCCCATTACAAAAAGAATTTAGCAATGACGCTTTTGGTAACAAAGGTCGTAATGCTGAAACTGTGTTACTGAGGTTTCAGTAATGCAAAGTTCCGTTACCAAAAGTGCCTTCTCTTGTGGTAAAAGTAGCTAAGTTTTTTTTATCTCTATCTTGTGAATCAATTTAATTTCTATCAATTAGGAGCAAAATTGGGCCCCTTTAAATGCATTAACTATCATTTTTCATTTATGAGGTCTATGTTTGTTAACTATTTTATGAACTTGGGAAATTATTTGCAAATTTCTCAAAAGTTAGACATTTTCTATAATCAAGTTAAAGTTTGGTTACTTGTAAATTTTTAATCAACATTGTTACATTAAATCTAAAGACACATTCCGGAGAAAATGAAAAAGTACATGATTTCAAGTTTATCTGCCTTGCTGGAGGCCATTAAAAGCTTAACTACATGTGTACATATAGTAGCTTTTATGTAGCTTAAAATGTAACTCGAATGAGACTAATGACCATTTTGAATACCACAACCGAACAAAAGAACCTGTCACCAGCAACTGACAAAGTCTGAATGTAAGTAGACTTTTTTTGTTGTAAAGTACATTTGTTAATGCAAATACACATCTTCGAGCCTATGTAGTGTGTGATGAGCACAGAATCAACTGTCCTTTCACTTTTGACCTTTCTTACTATATCTTTTGTAAAAAATGTAACAGTGAACATTATTATTTACTTGTGCAGCATGAGGTATCCTTTTCTTTTTACATACACTGTTTGCCTCAAATGTCATAAGATGAGTACAATCCCTTTCTGCATTATGTATTAATTTCAACCATCGATCATTTGCTGGCATGTAAATTAAGGTTAACTCTCATATACTACAGCTCACAATGGACCACTAGGATGTAAAGGGAAACATTTAAAAGGATTATTCATATACTACTGCCCTCACTACAAAAAAGTGAGGATTCACCAACAGGTGGAAAAGTGGCTATCAATGAAGGTCATTTTTACCAACATCCAGGAGGTGCTGTTGGTGAAGACTGACTTTCACTGGCATCCACCATCTTATGTTGATGAACATCGGCCTTCATTGACACATTCGGGATACATGTCATCGAAATTCTTTTTTTATCGTGTCCTAGAAGTGGATGTAGGCAAAAAATATATTTTCTACCGATACATATTAAGCCTCTCATTAGTGTAACTATTTTCAATGACATATTACCAATGTCTGGGAGTGGACACCAGTAAAAATAAATTTTTCACTGACACATACTAAGTCTCCCATCGGTGTAAGTATTTTCTAGCAATACATTACCGACGTCGGTGGGTTTGTGCATCGATATAAGTTCACCATTCATCGATGCATTGTTCCAGGACATCGACAACAATACTTTTACCAATGTTCATCTTGCATCGGTGAAAGTTATCACAATGCTTTCACCAACGTTTTTAAGTAGTACTTTTACCGACATTTCTGATGCGTTGTTAAAGGCTTCCCCGACTTTTTATCTCTACCCAAGCCCTATTTCCCTTTCTTCTTCTTTTCCTTTTTCCTTTCTCCTTCCTCTTCTTCCCACCAGCAGTTACCATAGTTTCCTAGTGATTCCAAGTGTTCTTCAATTTTGAATGTTTAAACGACAAAAAGGTTGGTTCCTCCATCTTTGCGTTTTTTTTTTTGTCATTTGTGAATGGTTTTAGTTTATGATATTGTTTTACGGTATGTATCTGAGTATTTTTTACTAAATTTCATCATTTTTCAGTTTAATTTGAACATGAAAATTTGTAATAATGTTAGTTGAGCTTGGTATTATCAATTTGATATATCAATTGCATGGAATACCCACACAAGCACAAAACCTCTAACTTTTTTTCATTTTTTCTACACATGAACTTAGTTAATGTGTTTTCTAATGTTTGAATGTATTTAATTCCTAGCCTTCTACCCCCCACCAAGTGTTCAATGAATTATTTGAACAATTAAGGACTTAGAATCCGCTTCAACCACTTGAACTGTTGCTTCATTTAGAAAGTATGTAGCATGTTCCATCACTAAATGGTGTGAGAGATCATTTGTTAATAATCACTGAGTTAGGGATATATGTTCAACATGTCACTTTATAATGTTTTTTGAAAGATGTAGGTTTATCAAAAAAGATTGTTTAGGTAATTGTTAGAAAGATTGCATGACAAGCTACCCAAAGAGTATTAATTTGCATAAATCAGAAAGCAAATGGTTAAGGTATAATGACCCCCAATATAGTGAGTTGATTGTATTGAAGTTGTCTGTACAAACCCATTATAGGATAGATAATCGAAGTTGGATTTCGAAATGAAGAGATAGTTTGGAATAGGTAACTGGTGTGAAACAATTTTTTGTCTTTGCTATTGCACATAACAATAGTGAATGGAAGAATGAAATGTTCCTGTATGAGACGCAGTAATGTCCTTACTCAGGCAACTAAAGATGTCCTCGATCACATCATATGTAATAGATTTGACAAATGTATATTTGTTGAGAATATTATGGGAGTGAAGAATTTCACATGAATCTATATCAAAAATAGTTATAAAAAACATTCACAAATTACTATCGAACGTGTTCCATGTACAACCAGATGCATCATCTTCTCATAGGGCAAGCAGTATTGAAGATGGTCAAAATAACAATGATTGTGGAAGATATATTTAATATTTTGAACATCCACAGTATCCAGGGTATGAAGTTGATTTCTTTAATATAGTTGTTTCACATAAAAAATCTATGTGGGTGGACTGACAAAAACTTTAGTTTGTTGCTTGAGTTGTTATTGGATGCATTTCTTACGGGGATAGAGCTGCTGAAGCTAGTTTATGAAGCAAAAAGATAAGCAGAAAGTTGGGGTTCGATTGCCAAAAAATTGATATGTATCCCTATAATTGTATGTTATTCAATAATCGAAAAACAATTGAAGATACATGTGATAAATATAGTACATCATGATAGAAGCAAACATCAATGGATACCAATAAAGACTTTTCGATATTTATTCCTTACTGGTTGAAGAAAATTTTTACCAATGTCCAAGTGGGTGTCGATAAAAAGTTTTACTATGTCTAACTGAACACCTCTTTATTATAGACGTCATCGGTAATCACTTATTTGACTGTGTAAAACGAGTGGGTGAAGATATCTACACAGACGTCGGCAGCGACGTGTGCCACAGAAACGTCGGTGATAGTTTTCACTAACAACCTCCGCAGAAGTTGGTAAAAGTTTTACCAATGTTTCTTCCTAGTTTATCAAAATTGGCGAATCTTCATTTTTTTTAATATCTTTATGTCTAAACTTGGATCTGCTTAATCAATTGGGAGTTCCTCACTAATGCAATGCATGCTCTTAGGTTTGCATAAGACTGGGTATGAAGAGTTATGGTTTGTGTAGAGAAGGCTGTGATGACTATTCAAGTCAATGGTGGTTGGGCTGTACTTCCAAATAATGAGGGGGCTTCCTCAAGGTGATGCCCTTATTTTTTTTAGATATGAGAGGTATTCAATGTGATAGGCTAAAGCTGTTGAAGAAGGTTGTGACCAGGTCTAGCTTGCCACTGTAGACTCAAAATCGATTCTCATTCCTTTCAGTGTAGATGTTGATTTGACCATGTCCCTATTTGAGTTGCTAGGAAGCAACATTTCGAACCTTCCAACGAAACATTTAGGTTTTCCCTTGACCTCAGACAACCCTACGCCTTAATGGTGTAATGACATATTAATGAAGGTGGACAAATGACTCACTAGATGGAAAAATCAATTTATTGTGTTATGTTTGAAGACTCTATCTATCAAAGCATGTTATCATGCATGCAGTTAGGTATTGGTGTGCTGTGTTTTAGATCCCTAGGTTGGTCATTAGGAAACTAAACTCTACCATGTGCAATTTTTTTTGTGGCAATGATCAAAACAAGATCAAAATTTCTATGGTTGCCTGGAACATAGTGTGTGTTCCTATGGAGGAAGGGAGAGTGGGCTTAGTCCTATTGCAGGACCTAAACTGTGCTTAGTATGTCTTGTCAAGGACTCTTGGGCTACATTCTTAAATGGTAAATGTACAACATTTCATAGTTTCGAGGCATTCAAGACATCTTGTGTGCGTCATGGTTTTTTAAGGGTCTACGCTACGGTTGGAGCAAGATCAATGACTTGATCTATTGGATACCTTGTAAAGGCAATGTGAAGTTCTCGCAAGATAGGTAGGCAGCATTGTGTTTGTACTATATCATGATATTGGAGGAAGTGATGACTTTCAATGAACGTTTGAAATTTTCAATCATAGTTATGGTTAATTCTAAATATATCTTGAACCTCAATTCAAACTACTCCCTGAAAGGAGCATAATCGAGGAACATCAATGATCAGCAAGACAAGTTATGGTTGGTAAGTATGGAGGCAAGTAATCTACATTTTGCTGAATTATGGGACTAAGACAGAAACAAACATAGTATCAGAAAACAAGAAGAAAGAGGGAAGGAGAGCATAGGAACCATACGAAAGATGATGTTAATGTGGTTCGATTCCAATGGACTCTACATCCACAGCAAGAGGATTTTCTCTTTCATCGATAAGCTTGGAGGAGAGGTTTCTTTATAGTAGCACATGAGTTATGTGTATTTTTACAAGATTTTTCTATTTATATTTAATTTATCTTCTTATTTTGTTTTATCAACGTCTTGCAAATTTCTCTATTATAGTTGCAACAAATTAATCATCTTTTTTTATGCCTTTTTTATCAAGCTTGTCCTTATCATGCATGGTTTGGCTTTTCTTATCTTTATCGTGTGTAGCTTGATTTCATTTTGCAAATACCAGAAGATTACCACTTTTCATTACATTCCCCCTCAAACTAAGAAGGCATGCCCGCAAATGAAGTTTGCTTTTAAGCATATAAAATTATTCTTTGGAAAGTAGTTTAGTGAAGAAGTTTGGCAGTTGATCTTTTAGCACTCATGTATGCAACCATAAGATGATTCTTGGTAATATGGTCTCATATAAAGTGCATATCAATTTCAATGTTATTAGTTTGTTGGTGAAACATGGGATTAGCAAATAAAAGAACACCAAATTTGTCACATAATATTTTTGGAATGCCCGTCATAGGGAGATGAAGCTCCTTTAACATATAACTAAAGGATAATACTTTGAGAGCATCGTTTGATAAGGTTCAGTATTTTGCTTCAGTAATAGATTGAGCAACAATATTTTGCTTCCGAGCAGACCAAGATATATAAGAGAGAGGCCAAGAAAGATAAGGAATCTGTAGTAGATTTTCAAACATCCAAATTGCAGACCTAGTAAGCATCTGTGTAAGTAGTAATATTAAGTTAAAAGTATGGCATAGAAGTTATGACCAATAGTAGACTTGGCATATCAAACAATTATTTTGATAATCATCCAATGTTTTGGGGTGTGTTGTTGCATATATTGACTAACCTTGCTCACAGCAAAATAAATGTCTGGACGTGTCAATGTGAGTTATTTGAGAGCAATCACCATTTGATGACAAAATATATGAGCTACCAATGGATGGACATAATTGCAGCTCATTTTAAGATTTGTTGGAAGACGAATATTAGCAAGTTTAGCCTCAAGCAAATGAAGTCAAGCATGTAATTTTGTTGGGTAAGATACAAATTTCTCCATATGAAAATGGCTTCTATTTCAAGAAAATAGTGGAGTGGACCCAAATCCTTTAACAGAAATTTGTTGGTAGGTTGTTGAATAACCAGTGTTACCAAACTCATATAATTATAATGTTGTCAATGTAGAACATCAGATAAATAATAACATGCTACTTGAATACATAAACAAGGATGTATCAAATTCAGAGAATCCTATGTCAATCAAACACAAGCGTAGCTTGTGAAACCTGGCCCTTGGAGCCTGTTTTAATCCATATATGGCCTTGTGTAGGCAGCAAACATAATGAAGAAACATTGAATCTTCATACCCTTGAGGTTGTGTTATATAAACTTCCTCTATCAACTCCCCATGAAGAAAATCATTTTGTATATCCAGTAGGCAAATATTCCACCCTTTGGAGATGGCAGCAGCCAAAATTACACAAACTATAGGTGGCTTAATGACTAGACTAAATGTTTCAAAACAGTCTATTGTGGCTTCTGAAATAAATCTCCTAGCCATTAGCCGAGCTTTTATCTCTCAATACTTCCATCAGCTCATTTCGTTATTTTATAATTCAACTTAATATCAACTAAATTATGAGATGGCAATGGTGGAATGAAACTCCAAGTCTTGTTTTCGACAAGGGCTTGGAATTCACTTTCATAATTTCCCTCCATTGAAGGCTCTTGATAGCTTGGTTAAAGGAGGTGGATTTGGTATCTTTGGCTAGGTTGATCAATAAGGCAATAGGAATAGGATGCTTGGTGGAGGTATAGACTTTATGTTTCAAGGAACCGGTTTGAGATTAGGTAATCATGTGGTGAGTCCTAACTAGTTCTACAATAGGTTCAGTAGGCTCCATTGGGTTCGGAGGAAAGGCTGGTTTTTTGCCATTAGGACGGGATAGTCTAATAGAAGAATCAAGTCTTCCATGGTTTGGTGAGGAAATAGGATCTTTATTGATGGATGAAGAAAACGACATGTTTATAGGTATAGGTGTAGATTTTGTAGACTTGTGGATTTGGATTTGAATGTAGAGAACTTTGAAAAGGGAAGTTACTTTAATCAAAGATTACATGGCAGCTTATCAAGATCTTGATATTGACTTGATTAAAACACAAAAAACTACAAATGACACATCGTAAAGATGTCCATGCATGGAAGACATTGGCCAGGGCTCCAAACATCAGTAAATAACAATTCCAAAATGTTGACACTTTATTATTGATAGATGTAGAAAAAGGTAAAGCATGACTCTTTCCTTATTGACAAGCATGACAGGAAACACTACTACTAGGAGAAACTGGTAGACCATATTTATTTATTGACATGATTGACTACCTTACCTGAGGGATGTCCAAGTCTTTCATGCCATTGGGATCTTTTCATGTGTTCTCCAATACACACTTCTAATTTCAATCATTTCTTGTTCACTAAATCAATCTAATAGAGCCTGTTCTTATTGATCTATGGCAGAATCACTCTCCTTGTTTTTGCTATCCTTCACATATCAACAATCAAGATGAAATTAAAAGTAAGTTCCATTATCTCTAGAAAACCAAGAGATAGAAAGAAGACTTTGGGATATATTCAGAACATAAAGAATATCAACCATAATCAATCTTGAATTTCAAATTAAAAAAAAACAAACAAATTTACCAATAGAGGCCAAATCAAGACCAGTTTTGTAACCAATGCATACTTGATCACCACCTCGATAGTTAGTGTAAGAGGCCAGATTGTTTATGTCGGCAAAAACATGGTGTATGGTGCCCAAGTGTGGGTACAACCCTTCTTCTTGAATGATAGAGGAAGTAGTGGCATTTGCTTTAGGAGTATTGCCATCCTTTTGAAAACATTAGAGCTTTTAGTGGAGAGCCCCATGTCTTGACATATGGTTCAGGATGCAGCAACATGATGTCTTAAGTTACCATATTAAAAACAAATGGAGCCTTCACCTTGAGATCGATTATTGCCTCCTTTTCCCTGAAATCTTCTTCCTCTACCACAAGCATTGAAAGATCGATCCTAATTGTTGTGACCTGCTTGTGTTTGATTTGAGGGCTTGAACAGCTGGTTAGCCATGTAGTGCTCAAGACCTGTATTCTTATTCTCATTCACTTGAGTTTCATGAACCAAAATCAAACTGAGAAGTTCCTCAACATTGACAAGTTCGGCTCTAGTATTTAAGGTAGTTCTAAGAGCCACATATTCAGATGAACGGCTGGTCAAAACATACAATTACTGAGTCATCATCAACTGGCCTAGAGGCCATCACCAGTTGGTGAGCAAGACAAAGTTTATTCCTTTCTTTGAATTCTGAATTTGATGTCTCAATTGTTGAATGCAAGATCTAGACATGGAAGCATACATCTTTTTTAAAGAAATCCACACCTTGTGGGAATTCCTTAAACCCATAACCTGACTATAGATGGTGTCAAATAGGGAAGTTAAAATCCAGCTTAGCAAAAGCTGGTCCATTTGCTTCCACTCTGAGTACTTAGGATTACTGGTTGCTTCCTTCCCCTTTCTCGGTAGGAAGAAGAATGGGTGGGCAAGAATGAGTGCTATCAGCATATCCCATCAATCTAAAGATTTTCAATAACGAAATAAACTGATATTCCCACAGCAAGTGATTATCAGTGCAGAGTTTTACCATCAAGAGCTATTGCAGATTGATTGGTGCCGGTGGAATTGGTTGCATACAAAAATCCTTTGACAAGTTGTTGTTTGTGTTTATGGTTCTGCTTGAACCTTCATTATGTGCCATCTTCCCCAAAAATCAGGCCTTCAGCTCTGATATTATTGAGTCGGTGGCCTTCAGGAGGCTCGTTTTGGCAACTGTGATTCTAGATCCTTGAATCATGGTGTTTCCATGATGACAGTGATAGTGTTGCTCATAGTAGAAGTTGCCTACAATGGGTTGCCGATAGTGGATCTTTCCTTAGTTTTCTTGCCCATTTTTTATATGTAACCGTTCTATTCACTCATTATATAAATGATGATTGTAGAGTGAAACAACACAAAAAAATTGTATTACAATGAGTTTCCTTCTGCTTCTCGTGAATGTAGGCACTCATGTCAAACCACGTATATTCTTTTGTTATTTGATTTTTTCTCTCTGATCTTTATGGTATCAGAGCCAAGTTCGTGTGCTTGAAGTTTCCTTTCTTCTATCTTACCATGGTAGAAGGATCACAATCACAAGGAGCAGAAGATTGGCCCCAGCAACAGTTGGAGGATAGTGTTAATCCTGCACTCAAAATCACTGCTGAATCTTTGAATGGGTTCAATTACCTTACCTGGGCAAAATCTGCTAAACTTTTCTTGAGTGGAAGGTCTAGGGTCGGTCATGTACCCGGCATCAAACCAAAACCTACTGATGATGATCTGAAGCTTGCTGAATGGGAGTCAAATGATCATACTGTTATATCATGACTCTTGAATTCCATGGAGAAAAAAATTGCTCGTGGATTTTATTTTTCTTGAAACTGCCAAAGATTTCAAGTAGCTCAAGAAATTAGTAAGCTTAAACAAGGAGATATGGCCTTCACATAATATCTTTGAAAACTTCGTGCTTTATGGGATGAGTGAGAATCTTACACCCCTATTGTGACTAATGGTGTGACTCTCCAGAAAAATCGTGAAGATGAAAAAACATTTCAGATGTTGGTTGGACCGAAACCTGAATATGAGCCACTGCGTGGTCAAGTCCTTATGTTACTGGAAGTTCCCAAACTCACCACAGTCTACTCTATCATTATGCGTGAGAAAACTCGTCGTCAAGTTATGAATCCCTTCAACAAAACTGATGATATTAATGATTCTCAAGCAACGATGTTCTCCAAACAAAAGGATGTTAGTATATCTTCTGGTTTTTCATCTCATTCAGACTTAAAAGGGAAAAATAATCCTTTTTGTAACTATTGCAAGAAAGAAAATCATACTAGAGAAAATTTTCGGAAGCTAAACAAAAAAACCAAATAATGAAGGTCGACATAAGGTTGCTCACGCCTTTCATGATGAACAGGAAGAGACACTGGTGACCATGGAAAAGCTTACACAACTGCTACAGAACTTTGTCAAACAAAACTCAGCAACCCTAGCTACTAACGAAAGTGGCGATGGTGCAGGTATGTGTAGCTTTTTATCATGTTTGGATGAGAACACTTGGATAATAGATTCTGGTGCTTTAGATAACATGGCTGGTTCTAAAAATATTTTAGCTAATATTGAAGGTGTTTTGTATATAAAACTTGTTGCTATAGCTAATGGGGGTAAGGTTAGCGTCACAGGAAAGGGGGTAGCACAGTTTTTTGAGAAGAAGGGTCCTATCAACGTTTTATACATGCCTGATTTGGCTTCTAATCTCATGTCAGTCATAAAATAACAAAGACTTATAATTGCAATATGATTCTCTCGCCCTTAAAGGCAGGATCAGATCACAGGGAAGACAATTGGTGAAGGGGATGAATTTCATGGTCTTTACTACTTGAATTGCATAAATAAGGTGCTTGCTACGAATACAAATAAAACTGAAGGAGAAAAATGATATTTGAGGTTGGGACACCCATCAAGTTATGTGTTAAATTCTTTGAAGCCTGGAATATTTTTTGATTGCAATACTTGTGAGGTGTGCCGGTATGCTAAGCTAACCCGACCACCATTTTCTTCTTTTGAAAGTACTAGTAAGTTTGTTTTTGAGATATTTTACTCAGATGTTTGGGGGCCAGCCCCTATTGACTCATATAATGGTTTTAAGTACTACTTATCTTTCTTTGATGACTATTCTCGAGTGGGTTGGATATATTTCCTAAAAACCAAGGATGCTGTGTTTTCTAAATTTCTAATTTTTAACAACATGGTGGTCACTCAGTTTGGGACAAAAATTAAAACTCTACGGACTGAGTATGTGAACAAGCAATTTGAATTCTTTGTTAGTAAGGCTAGCATACACCACCAGACATGTAAAGAAACACCCCAACAGAACGGAATTTCTGAAAGAATAAATAGGCATTTTATCTCGTGATGTTAGATTTGATGAGTTGCAAGCCTATTTAAAAGTTATCTTCAGGAGGAGCCGCAAGCCCACTTTGAAAAACATCTTCAAAGGGAGCAAGTAAACTCAAAATTTGAGTCTCTCCCACTTCCTAATGTCTTTCCTATGGCTGACGTTGAGAATGGTAAAGCCCCTATTCAGGTTCATAATGATGAAAATACCACTCCAACCGTCGAGGGAGTCGATAGTGACTCACAACAAGCTACTACAAATGAGACACAACAAGTGAACACCCTTCAGTGATCAGAAAGAACTCGTCAATAGCTAGAAAGATACGTGGATTTTGTTATGAGCAGTGCAGTTAAGTATTCGATAGAAGCTTATGTTAACTATGATGTATTTTCTCAAAATCAAACAGCCTTCTTTATGCAGCTAAACAATATTTCTGAACTAGGGACATTTGAAAAGACCTTCCAAGATCCTTGTTGAAAAAAAGCCATAAGGAACGAATTAGATGCTCTAACAAAAAATGAAACATGGGAACTCATCTCTCTTCCTCCAGGTAAAAAACCAGTCAGTTATAAATGAGTATTTAAATGGAAATTTCATAGTGATGAAACTCTTGATAGACATAAAGTTCATCATGTTATTCGAGGCTTCTCTAAAACAGAAGGAATTGACTATACAAAGACCTTTGCTCTAGTGGAAAAAATGACAACTCTCTGTAGCCTAATATCTATTGCCTGCAATTTTGAGTGGGATTTATTTCAACTTGATGTGAAAAAGGCTTTTCTTCAAAGTGGTTTACAAGAAGAAGTCTATATGACAAGTCCGCAAGGCCTCAATTATGAAAATAAAAAAAAAATCTCATTTGCAATTTGAAGAAGTCCATCTGTGCACTCAAACAATTTCCGGAAGCTTCGTACTCAAAACTTAGCTACGCCCTGATCAAATTTGGGTACAAACACAGTGTCTCTAACAACTCTCTATTCATTTATCATTCTCAAAATAAAACTGTTTTGGCTCTTGTGTATGTGGATGAATATTGTCATCACTCGTGATTCCAAGAGCATAATAGACAAGACCAAACGATATCTCCCTCAAAGTTCGAGATAATTGATTTATTAAAAAAAACAGGGAAACTTGGAGTGAAGCAGGCAGTCACACTTGTAGATGTAAATCATGAACTTGACAAGATAGATAATGGAGAATCAATACAAGATACAAAACAATATCAAAGTGTAGAAACAGTAAAAGAGTAGAATACTGAACGTACACGGATGTAACGTGGAAAACCCCTCAACTAGAAGGAAAAAACCATGGGTGAGGAGGACTGGTGCTCACTAGCAACCAGACACTCTCTGTCTTAGATTCTCATTCACACAGAAATTAGGGTTTACACAAGTTAAGTAAGGTCATAATAGTAATACGCTGGATCGGGTCCAGATCCAAACCCGGATTGGTGACCCAAATGTAACATACTTCAATACTCCCCCTCAACTTGGGCATACATATCAAACATGCCCAACTTGGATACATTTCTCTCAAACTGAGTCACAGGTAAGGCTTTAGTCAGAACATCAGCAGTTTGGTCTTCAGATTTCATATATGGTAGAATCAACTCTTTGACATCAATTCTCTCTCGGATGAAGTGACAGTCAATCTCGACATGTTTTGTTCGGTCATGTAACACAGGGTTGTTGGCTAGATTGATTGTGGACTTGTTATCACAATACATCTTCATAGGTCCTTCCATTTCTATCCTAATATCAGTCAGCAATACTTTCAGCCACAGTAATTCTAACACTCCAGTGGCAACAGCCCTATATTCAGTCTCTACACTTGAGCGAGAACAAACATCTTGTCTCTTGCTCTTCCAAACAACAAGATTTCCCTCCAAGTAGATGCAGTACCTTGAAGTAGATTTTTTAGTATCAACACAGTCTGCCCAGTCTGCATCGAAATTTCCTTTAATCTCAATAGGCCCTTGTTTCACATATAGAAGCTCCTTGCCAGAATTCTTCTTCAAGTAACACAAGATTCTGTCGACAACCTTCAAGTGAGTATCTTTAGGTGTGTGCATAAACTAACTCATCACATTTGTAGGAAATGTGATATCAGGTCTAGTTAGAGTGAAGTAGATCAGCCTTCCAACCAGACGTTGATACCTCCCCTTATCTTCTTCAAAAAGAGGTTCTCCATTCTTAATACTGAGTCTGTGTCCAGCATCTAGAGGAGTAGAAGTCGGACTACACCCCAGTTTTCCTATCTTCTTCAGTAAATCAAAGGTATACTTCATTTGATTCAACACAAGGGTCGTACTTGATCTAGCAATTTCAACACCAAGAAAATATCTTAGTTTGCCAAGGTCCTTGAGATCAAATTCAGCAGCCAGTCGACTCTTTAATCTTGTTATCTTATCTTTATCATCACATGTAACAATCATATCATCAACATAGACTAACAAAAGAGCAACCTTACCCTCATTCCTTTTTACAAACAGAGTATGATCTCTATTTCCTTGATTGTATTCATGTTGTCTCATTACAAGTTTACGACATTCAAACCATGATCAGGGAGACTGCTTGAGCCCATACAAAGCGTTCTTTAGTTTACAGCATTTTTCCAGTTTCTCATATCCTGGGGACATACACATATACACTTCTTCTTCAAGATCTCCGTTGAGAAAAGCATTCTTAACGTCAAGTTGGTACATCTTCCACTCCTTCAACACTGCTAGAGAAATAATAACTCTAACAGTCTTCATCTTCGCAATAGGAGCAAACATCTCCAAGTAATCAATCTCATATTTCTGACTAAACCGCTTGCCAACCAGGCGAGCTTTGTACCTCTCAACATTCCCATCTGGTTTGTACTTAATGGTGCAGACCCACTTGGATCCAACGAGATGAGCCACTTCAGGGATCTCTACCACTTCCCATGTTCAGTTTCTGCTCAAGGCTTCCATCTCTTATTGCATAGCATGAGTCCACTTGGGATCACTCTGAGCCTCTGTAACAGTCCTGGAAATCACATCCAAAGAAAGAAATGATGCAAAACATTTGTAATCTGTGCTCAGTCTACAATATGACACAAAGTTTTCAATAGGGTATTGAGTACATGACCTGACGCCCTTTCTCAGGGCAATGGGAAGCTCCTCATTTTTAGTTTATGTCTGAATGTCTTCCTCAACAGGTTTCTTCTAAGCACGACTTGGGTCATCAAGGGAAGAAGTAGGATTGGAATTAGGAGTAGAATTCTCACCATCAGTCACCTTATCTGTACGAATTCTTCACCTAGAATACACTTGTCCAAATAAGTGATTACATTTCTCTTTCATCCCAGTGGAACACCCTTCATTCCTCTCATGTTTAAGCACCTCAACAACCGGTCAACTCTCTTCCCACTTGTACTCCAAAAAATCTGTAAATTAAATTTTCTGACTCAAAGAATATTCTTCCCCTGACGTAGACTTTTCTCCCTGAAAATGATTCTCACCAAAGTAAAAGACATGTTCCAAGAATGTGACATCCTTGGTAACGTAAATATGACCAATGGTAGGATCAAGACATTTATACCCCTTTTGAGTAGGAGGATACCTAACAAAAATTCCCTTAATTGATCTTGAATCAAGTTTTTTAACATTAGCGTTATGATCATGAATGAAGCAAACATATCCAAAGACATGAGGAGGGAGGTGAAAGGGTTGACGATTTCCTGTAAGCATAGAGTGAGGGGTCCGCCCATTTAACATACGACTAGGCATGTGGTTAATCAAGTATGCACTAGTAAGAACAGCATCTCCCCAATAATGTTTTAGAAGATTCCTTTGAAACAAGAGAGCTCTTGTGACATTAAGCAGCTGACAATTTTTCCTCTCAGCAACCCCATTTTGAGGAGGGGTATAGCTGCAATATGTCTCATGAACAATCCCCCCTTTTCAAAAGAAATCCTCAACAACTTGACACACATACTCACGAGCAATATCAGACTGAAAGGTCTTAATAGAACCACTATATTGGTTCTCCACAAAAAGAATGAATGTCTCTATGACATGAGGCACTTCGCTATGATCATTCAACATGTAAACATAGGTACTCCTTGAGTAATCATCTATAAAGGTTATAAAATACTGAAAACCACAACGGGTATAAATTCTCGAAGGCCCCCACGCTTCAGAATGGATCAAGAAAAATACTTCATTAGCACGACTATTGGAAACAAGGTATAAAGCCCTAACATTTTTAGCAAACTAACATATATCTCAGGATATCATAGATATGTCTAAACTAGAACATAACTCATGAGTTCACAATTCAACTCCTTTGTAATTTTGCTGACAAATAAAAGATTCAAGGGAAGATGAGGAACATGTAAGGCACCATCCACTAAAAATTTGTTTAACAAAGAAAGACTCTCTTTTCATGCCACAGAGGCAAAGGAACCAACGACAAGAGAAACACGTTCCTTCCCAAAAGATAGCTTATACTCATGAAAGAGCTTAGGATTGTCAGTCATGTGATGGGTGGCACCATTGTCAACAATCCATTCTCCCATACTAGAATTGCCTTTTTCACCAGAAATGGCCAGAGCATGGTTAACCTTCACATCATCTGACACTTCGGCCTGACCAACATCAATCTGACTTAGAAGCTCACGAATCTATTAAGCTGAGATAAAGGCTTTCCCTCCACTAGACTTGGTAGCATCATAAATAGATTTCTTCCCACTAGAAGGTCTCCCTCGACTATTCTTCTTTTCTGGATGGAGGTCCCAACAAAAATCCACTGTATGACCAGTCTTCTTGTAGTGAGTGCACTTGCGAGGAAGTCAAGCAGCTCTTATAGGACCATGACTAACATGGGCAGACCTCTCATTATACGAGATGTGATCCCCCTTTTTTCCAGTAATAACAAGGTGTCTTTGCTCTTCAGCCTCTACACGGGATTGAACATCTTCAATACTAGGCAATCCGTCAAAATTAAGGATTTGACTTCTTATACCTTCAAAGTCGTCATTTAACCCTGCCAAAAATAGGTACACTCTATTCTCCCATTCTTTGGCTAAATGACGCACTTGATCTTGGGGACAATCCCAAGTGTTATTAGAATAGTAGTGAAGTTCCTCTCACTTAGATTTCAAGGCTACATAGAAATCTGCTACAGAGTGTTCGCCTTGCTGTAGAGAATAGACATCCTTCATCAACTGATACACTCGAACAACTTTCTTCTTTTGGCCATACATTTGCTCAAGTATAACCCACATATCCCTCGCAGTCTTCTTGCGAAGAATGAGGGGCTGAATCTCGGGGGACACATAGTTAACAATCCAAGTCTTAACTTGGTTGTCCTCAAGAAATGTCCCAAGCAACATTCGTCTTAGCCAGCTCAATCTTCCTCCCATTTATATATGCAATTCTGTCTCGACTAGTGATCCCCATGGTGATAGCAACGGACCATTGAAGATAGTTTCCTTTGGTAAGATGAATAGTGGTGACCTGAACAGGTATATTTTCTGTTCTAACACCCCCAACAACAGTCTGATCAGTGTTAATAGTAGAGGAGGATGAAGCATCCATCTCACAACAGTAAAACATTCAACAACAAGAAGAGGAGGCACGTAACAGAGGATACCAAAAGGGGGAAACGAGTGGAAACAAGGACGGAAACAAGCACAATCACGGCTGAAACCCAGCTCCGCTACAGCAGGGAGGCGGCAGTGAGTGTTAACGAGCAGACTCGTGCAGCTCAGGCGGCGACATGGCAGGCAACAGTGGGCAGAGCTCAAAGCAGAAGGGCCTATAGTCGGCAGCAGAGCTCCACGAGCGGCAACAGAGAGTCGGGTGACAGTGTTGAGCAACAGAGCGCTGATCGTCTGGAAGACCAAGCAGCACAGGTGAAGGCGATGCCAAGAGAGCTGTCGCCACACCGAAGAAGGAAGTCAACCACGCAGAAGGTGCCTTCCTCAACAGGGCGAGCTGAGGGACTGGTCGATGACCAATGAGCAGACAACGGGTGATGGGGTAGATAGGCGATGGTGGGAGACCAGCAGACGACGGAGCGATGGAGGCTGACAGCAGACGATGGGGAAACCTCAGGCGACCGTAAGAAGGCAGAGAGACGCTAGAGATGGCACCGTGTGAGCCAGCGTCGAGGCGTCTGGTCAGGCGATGAAGAGTCAGGCAGCATTGGGTGAGCTAGGAGGTCTGAAGTTGGGTGACGGCGACGGACGATAGAACTGGGCAACAAGAAGCCAACCAGCGTCGGGCGATGTGTCAGGTGATGGAGAGCAGCATCAGTTGAGCAATGGAACACGGCCAGAACTTTACGGTAGACTAAAAAAATTTCAAAACCTTTAGCTCTGATACCACGTAGAAACAGTAAAAGAGTAGAATACTGAACGAACATGGATGTAACATGGAAAACCCCTCAACTAGAAGGAAAAAACCACGGGTGAGGAGGACTGGTGCTCATTAGCAACCAGACACCCTCTCTCTTAGATTCTCATTCACTAACAGAAATTAGGGTTTGCACAGGTTAAGTAGGGCCATAACAGTAACACACTGGATCGGATCCAGATCCAGACCTAGATAGGTGACCCAAATACAACACATGTCAACACAAATAATTGTTCGAAAATTGATATATTTGATAGTTGCTAGGCTTGACATCAGCTATGTAGGTGAAGTGAGCAAATATATGCATGCTCCCCTACGAGCTCATTTCTTTGCTATTGGTGTATCTTAAGATACTTAAAAGAAGCTCCAGGACGTTTTCAGATGCAGATTGGGCTGGAAGTGCATCCAATAGAACATCAACTATTGGTTTTTGTGTTATGGTTGGTGGCAATTTGGTCCCATGAAAAAGTAAAAGCAGAAAATGATTTCAAGATCAGCATCGAAGCAGAATATAGAGCAATGGTAAACACTACATGTGAACTCACTTGGCTCAAAGCGATGCTAAAGGAAATAGGCTTTGAATAATCATGCCCTATGAAGTTGTATGTGGGTAATCAAGCTGCAATACATATAGCCACAAACTAAGTCTTCGTGAAAGGATAAAGCATATTGAAATTGATTGCCATTTTATACGTGACAAGGATCAAAACGAAGAGATTGTCACTCCGTTTGTAAGAAGTGAAGAGCAACACACTGATATTTCTACCAAAGCAGCTACCAAAGAAAAGCTTAGTAGTACTATGATCAATTTGGGAGTTGTTAACATACACTCCCAACCTGAGGGGAGTGTTGAGTCGGTGGTCTTTAGGAGGCTCGTTTTGGCAACTCTAATTTAGATCCTTGAATCATGGTGTTTCCAAGATGACAGCGATAATGTTGCTCATGTTAGAAGTTGCCTACAATGGGTTGTCGATAATGGATCACTCACTATATAAATGATGATTCAAGAGTGAAACAACACAGAAAAATTTATATTACAACATGCTTCCTCCTGCTTCTCGTGGGCGTAGGCACTCTTGTCGAACCATGCATATTCTTTTGTTATTTGATTTTTTCTCTCTAATGTTTAGACACAATATCAGGAAACAAGAGGAAATAGAGAAAAAGAGCTTAAGAACCATGTAGCGATGTTAGCATGGTTCCATTCAAATGAAATCTTCATCCACACAACAAGAGGATTTTCTCTCTCACTTCTCGTTTATAAGGTTGGAGGAGAGGTTCATTTATAGTAGCACAACGATTGTGCATATTATTACAAAATTTTCTATTTATATTTAATTTATCTTCTTACTTTAGTTTATCAAAATCTTGTCTATTTTCTTTGTCTATGGTTGCAACAAATTTACAACCAAATCTTTTCTTTCTATCTTCAATGTCTTCCTTATCAAGCTTGCCCTTATCGTGCATAGCTTGGCTTTCCTTATCCTTATAGTGTGCAACTTGATTTCTTTTTACCAATCCCAGAAGTTTACCACTTTCCTTAACATTGAGAAATGGTGGAGTTTGATTTGACATGAGGATATTAAAAAGGGATATGAACAAGAATGAACAAGAAATTTTAACGAGGTTCGGTGCTGAAATCACCTACATCCTCAAAGTCTCTCTACTCTCTTTTGAACATGTAACAAGAAATAGAGGTTCCACTATTTAAAGAATACAAATTACAATCTTTGACTCCTAAAATCATGAAGTTGATATACAACGTGTTTCCTTCAAAACATCACTTCCTATTTTATCTCTTTCCATAGATAAAGAGATTTGGACGTCAATTTCTTCTTCATCTACTCCTGATTTTTTGGAAACTGATTGCACTATATCATCTTCTGATTTTTTGGCAATAGATTTATCAGATTTATCCAACTTATGCGTATGATCATCCTTTGCCACCAGAATTGGTTCTCTAGCAGTCCTCCTCAAGATCAATGCATGGTTTTCAACGTTGAGCTTGATATGAATAAAAGCAGGGCGATCTTTGGCTAAGGGCTTTGTGAATATATCTGCAATCTGATCTCGAGTAGAAATGTAGCTAATTATGAGCTCCTTCTTTGCTAATTTATCTCGAACAAAATGTAAGTCTATTGCTATGTGTTTGCTTTTGTTATGAAACACTAGATGTGATGCGAGGCAAGTGGCTCCAATATTGTCGCACCATATATTCGGTATACTACAATTGGGTACATTAAGTTCTTTGAGTAGGTATTGTAGCTAAGTTATTTCTACAACAGTATTTGCTAGAGCACGATATTCTGATTATGTACTCGACCTTCAAACCGTGGATTGTTTTTTCGCACTCCAAGATATAAGATTTGGTCCAATGAAAACAGCATATCCTGTAGTGGATTTTCGATCATTTGGATCTCCTGCTCAGTCTGCGTCAGAATAGGCATTTATGGAATAAACTTGTCCTCTGCATATAACAAAACCATAATCAATAGTTCCCTTTAGGTATTGTAGAATTCTCTTGACTGCTTTCCAATTTTCGTTAGTTGGAGCATGCATAAATTGATAGACTTTGTTTACTGCAAAGGAAACGTCTGGTCTAGTAAGAGTAACGTATTGAAGTGCTCCCACGGTGCTTTTATAGATACTTGGGTCTTGAAAAGCTGTACCAGAGTAGAGATGCAGTGGTGGAGAGACAGACATGGGAGAGTTAGCAATTTTGGCATCAAGTAATTTTGTTCTTCGCAATAAATCTCCAATATACTTTCGTTGAGATAATAGAACTCCTTGCTTATGGTTTTCAACTTCAATGCCAAGAAAAAAATGTAAGTCTCCAACATCTTTTAAGGCAAAATCTTGTCCAAGCCTGCGTATAAGATATTGCACCTTTCTTGGAGAATTTCCAGTGATAATGATATCATCTACATATATAAGAATAAAAACCATATAATTCTCTTGTCTTAAAATGAAGAGAGAATTGTCGGTTTGCGCAACTTCGAATCCCATTTGTTGAAGAAAGAGACTGAGTCTTGAAAACCATGCTCTTGGTGCTTGCTTGAGTCTGTAGAGGGCTCATTGAAGCATACATAGTTTGAGAATTTTGGGTCTTCGAATCCTTGTGGTTGATCCATATAAACATTCTCATTGATGTGCCCATGAAAAAAAACATTTTGTACATCAAGCTGCCTTAAGTACTAATTTTGTGTGATAGCAAGGGAAATAACAGTTCTGATTGTGGTTGGTTTAACTACAGGACTAAAAATCTCGAAATAATTTACTCCTTCTTGCTTACTATATCCTTTCGCAACCAACCTCGCTATGTATCTTTCTAAACTTCTATCTGCTTTGTGTTTTATCTTATAAACTCATTTGCATCTCACAATATGTTGCTCATTTGTATGATGAAGAAGAGTTCAAGTATGATTTTTCTTCAAAGCAGTAATTTCATTTCTCATAGCAGTGATCCAATTTGGATCCTTGCTTGCTTCTTGAAACTATATATTATTTTTATCCTGAAAGAGCTTGGCTAAGAGCATTTGTGGAAGAGAGTGTTTTGTTGAGTAGACCTTTGGTTTAAACGTGCCATCTTGGAATCTAGTTGTCATATGGTGATTTCTTGTGAGAATTGGTGGAAGAGTCGTGCTTTGATTTGTATTCTCACCTTGACAAGTCATGCTTTGATTTGGATTCTCATCTGGACCATTTGATTGATTAACACTAGTAGGAGTTCCGTGTGTCCTCTCAATATTGTCATCAATACCATTTTAAGATAATGGATATTGTATAGTGACAATCTGGTTGTCATGACTTTCCTTTATGCGATTTTCCTCGTCAAATGTATCTCCATTTTGATTGAAGGGGAACTAGCTTTCATAAAAAATAACATGACGTGATATAAAAACTGTTCCTGTTCTGAGATTGAGACAAAAATATCCATGATGGCTTGGTGCATAGCTCAGAAAAACACATTTTTCATATTTATGCTCAAATTTATTTTTCCTATATGGCCGCAAGCATGGGAAACATGCACACCCAAAAATTTTTAAGAAATTATAATCTGGTTTTGAACATGACTTCAAACGGACTTAGTCCTCTAAGATTTTTGGTGTAAACTCTGTTTATAAGATATGTGGCTGTATGAAAGGCATAAGACCAATACTTATTTGGTACGCAAGCATTAGCCAACATAGTGAGCCCAGTTGCATTAGCCAACATAGTGAGCCCAGTTTCAACAACATGGTGATGACGTCTTTCAACTGCACCATTTTGTTCTGGAGTGTGATGACAAGAATGTAAAAGATCCTCCTCGTTGTCAAGGAGAAATCAGTGGAAATCAAATCCACTAACCTTGGCAATGTAAAAGATCTTCCTTGAGGAATAGTGGAAATCAAATCCACTAAACTTAGCAAGGAGAAAACGTCATTGGAGGAGCAAACCCAACTAAGGAAAGAAAAGTTTGAATACAAACTTTTCTTTCCCCTTCCTCTCAATCGTTATGGTGTATTTCCTTACAGGTTGTAATTATCTCATATTCTTGAAGTGTTGTATTCTTTCCATACCTTGTAACGTGCTACACACTATATAAGGAGAAGATATCCCTTGCATAACAACGCAAGAGAGTTAGCCATTCTTTGTGTCGTCTCTCTCTCTCTTTCTCTCTCATTGTTCCTCTTTCTTTCATGGTATCAGAGCCCTGCAACCACAGTTTCTTCACTGTGGACTTCCGCATCCTGCATTGCGGTTTCATGCTTTTGGCAAGCAAGTGAAAGCCACCGAGGTCTTCACCGAGGAGTGCGCTGCTGCTTCCTGTCTTCATCGAGCAGGCAGCAGCACAGTTTCACCGAGGCGCGTGCCTCCCTTTTTTTTTTTTTTGCTTGTGCGACTCCTTCTCACCGTGTGTTGTTTCTACTTTCACCGAGACGTGTGCCTCCTTTTCTCTCAACGAAAAAAAAGAAGGCCACGGCTGTTAGTCCTTTCCTAGCTCTCAAAAAAAAAAAAGGGAAGGACACGCTATTTCTAGCCTCACCGAGGAACGCGCTGTTACTCTCTTTTGTTCACCTATTCACCGAGGAACGTGTCATCTCTTCCTTTTTGTGTCTGAACAAGGAAGACCCACCGAGGCCATCATCGCTCGATTTGCCACTAATCACATGGCATCGTCGTCGTCAATCGCAAGTCTCGTCTCTGTAAAGCTAAACAGAGATAACTATTTACTGTGGAGGAGTCAACTTGAGTCTGTGATGATATCTCAAGATTTGATGAAGTTTGTCGACGGATCTGGTGAAGCTCCACCAGAAATGATTGCAAGAAATGACAAAGATGAACTCAATCCTGAGTTCTCCGCATGAAGAAAATCAGATCAATTGGTTTTGAGTTGGATCAAAGCCACCGTTTCCGAAGCTGTCCTCGGTCAAATAATCAGGACTCACTCAGCGCGAGAAGCTTGGGTGGCATTGGAAAAATCTTATGGCTCCCCGTCTCCATTGCGAGTCATGTTATTAAAGAAAGAATTGATGTTCATCAAGAAAGGTAACTCTGACATGACCTCTTACTTGCAAAAAGTCAAATTTCTAGTTGATTCCCTTGATGCGGCTGGCTGTCACACTCCAAGTGAAGACTTAGTTCAAATCATACTTAATGGACTCCCATCAAAGTATGAAAGTTTGATCACTTCTATAGTCACGTCCTCAACAAAATTGCCTAGTTTTGTCGAGCTTTATGATCTTTTATTGAATCAAGAAACACGTCTTCAACTTATAAAAAATGATGTTACCGAGTCGCCTATGGAAAGACAAGTTACTATAACAGCCTTCAACACCATTCGAGGCCGCGGACGTGGGCGCGGTTGAGGCTATTATCAAGGAAGAGGCGGTCGTGGTAGAAACCAATTTCTTCAGCCGACCCAAAATCAGTTCAACAAACAAATGACTAGTGCTCATCCGAATAATCCTTCACAGCCGCACCACCAGCAAACTACCCTGCCACCCAAGAAGATCGTCGAGTGTCAATATTGTGGCCGTAAGGGTCACACAGCCAAGACATGCTGGGATATCAATCCTCGTGCTTTTTCAGCCTTAACATTACAAGAGTCGGGTGATGAATATTGGTATCCAGACACAGGGGCAACAAACAATATTGTCGCCAGTGGCGACAATCTCGAGAACAAGCAAACGTACTCAGGCTCCGAATCCGTGATGGTTGGAAATGGTAAGTGTCTTCCTATTTCTCACATTGGGGACTTACATGTTAATATACAAGGGACTGATTTCATTCTGAAAAATAGCCTACATGTTCCCAAGATAGCACACAATCTGATTTCTGTGGGTCGTTTTACATCTGACAACGAGGAGGATCTTTTACAAAGAAATCCTATGTCCAATTCCATTTGATTCAAGAAAACCAGTAAGACCTTGATATTCTCCACCCCAATCTGAATGCAGAAATTTAATTTTTGCACCTATAACTAGCTCAGTATGCGATTTAAACTTTTGAAAAACTTCATATAAGTCTGATTTGTTCTTGAGAAGGTATATCCAAGAATATATTGAATAGGCATCAACAAATAAAGCACAATATCTATCTCCATCAATACTAGTTATGGGCGCAGGGCCCCAAACATCAGAATTATGCGTGAACGAGAATGAGAGGCATATGATTTCTTTAGAGAAGACCAGACTTCTCATGCAGTTTCCAAGCCATTGACTTGACTCAAGACGTTTTCACTCAATGAGGTAATAATCCAACCTAAAACAAGTTGATCATGCTTTAACTATAATATATAATCAGGATTAACATCATCACAATTTCCTGTAGTTTTGGGCGGACAATGGTTTGTTCCATCAATATAACGCATGAGTCCATAAGTGATCAAGATGGGTTTGAATTGAGCAGCTCAAAGCATATAATTATCTGTTGTAAGTTTGATAGAGAGAAACTGAGAAAAGTTTGAGGACACCTAGTTAAAGTTAAAGCTAGTGTTCAGAGTTCTGTTCGACATTGAAGAGGTCGACGATGAAGATGATGCCATAGATATCACTGAATGAAGCCGATGAAGCCAATGGGGTCTATGTTTAATGTATTGCCGGCACTTCGAAAGAGTCAGTAGTGCTCAGATACCAGGACACGCGGATTCGCTGGCGGGATTCGTCGAGTAGCTCTGACACGGTGAATGAAGAATTGTCGGGACACGAGAATCTAGTACTAACATGATCTTTTAGGACACGTTGACAGCCTACTCGTCGGGGAACAAAGAACACGGCGGAATATTCCACCGGGTTCGTCGGGTTTCGCCGGAATCCCTCTTCCGCACCGGAAAAAGCATAAAAATTGTCAGCGGACTTCAAAAATCGATTTTTCCCTGATTTCTCAACGGTTTTGGACGGGTAAGGGCTCAAACTCGGAATTTCATCAGCTTTCTCCTCAAATGATCAAAAACACGTTTTGATCTCAGGATCAGATGGATTTAACGCCAAAAGTAGTCGGACTCTACCAGAAATAAAGAACACATGTCCGAGGGAAGAATCTGTGAAAATTTGCTGCGGAATGATTCACCATCTAAGGATCAATACCTAGAGCAGATACCGTGAAGCTCTGATACCATGTCAAAGGGGGATATGAACAAGAATGAACAAGAGATTTTAACGAGGTTCGGTGTTGAAATCACATACGTCCTCAAAGTCTCTCTACTCTCTTTTCAACATGTAACGAGAAATAGAGGTTCCACTATTTAACGTATACAAATCACAATCTTCGACTCCTAAAATCATGGAGTTGATATACAATTTGTTTCCTTCAAAATATTACTTCTTATTTTATCTCTTTCCATAGATAAAAGAGATTTGAACGTCAACCTCTTCTTCATCTACTCCTGATTTTTTGGCAACTGATTGCACTGTATCATCTTCTGATTTCCTGGCAATAGATTTATCAGATTTGTCCAACTTATGTGTATGATCATCTTTTGCTGCCATAATTGGTTCTCTAACAGAGGATTTTCCTCTGAATGCCAAACGGTTTTTTTTTTCGCTGCATATGGGAGACTTCCAACCACAGATAGGCTTCAAAGGAGAGGCTTCACTTGTGCCGATAGATATTTTATTTGCAGGAATAATGAGGAATTGGCCGATCATGTATTTTTTAATTGCCCTTTGGTGTTAAAAGGCTGGTCGATGTTATGTAGCCAGTTTAAATGCAGGAGGAAACTTTATTCTTCTGTCACAGAAGAATTAAAATTGTGGTCCTGCAGGATTTTAAGAGGGACTGGCTTGGTATGTACTAGAGAATTACATTCCATTTAGCCATCTGGAGTCTGTGGTTTATCACAAATAAACGTATGGTTGCAGCAAAATTCAGGAGAATTTCAGATACAGCATGGATGGAGAGGAGGAGGTGTGAGGAGCATTATCTCTGTCTTCTCTGAAAAGGCCTGATGAGCTGCTGCAGGATAAAATCTGCTTAAACCTGGGGCTTAATGAGAACAACTGGCCCGAGGTGGAAAGTGATGGCCTTTGTGTTCAGGTTGTCTCCAAGAAGAAGAAAGGAGTGTGGCATGCTATATTTGGAATCAAATGGGGGAATGGAAGAAATTGTTTCTGAACCTAAAGGTCTCAATAATAGTTGCCGGCAGCCAGGGGACTAGTTGTTATGATGTCGAATCATAAGTGTTGGTTATATTGGTTACAGGCTTGCTTGGAAGGGAGACAGAGATGGAAAAATGGCCTCCAGAGGGTTGAAGACTTTGCTTCGAACATTGTTCTCTGTTTTTCGGAGATTGCTGTAGAAGTAGCAGCGGTCCTCATCTAGGTTTTTGCTTTGGTTCTCTTTCTCTGTTCATTCTTGCCTTTCTTCTGTTCTTTGTACTCTTTTTGCATTGTTTGATCTGATTCTCTTAATACAAGGACGGTGGCCTCCCACCAGCAGGTAATTGGTTTTCGGTTTTTGTTGTTATTTCAAAGTCAAGCCAGCGCATCAAGGTGAGGCTCGGAGCTACGGGTCATGCGCAATCAGCAGAAGATATTTTTTTCTCCACACATATGATCTCAGTTGGGATTATTAATTGTCAGCAGTTAGATTAGAACTGTAAAATAGAATTGTTTTCATTATGTATAAGTTGATTCCTTCTCAAGAAATCAATAGCAGGAAGATTTGATGACATTGTAGCCTCTCTCATTCCCCCGTTTTCCTCTATTTCTGGTTGGATAATGCTCAGATCTTTCTAATTTTCTCATATGTGTAGTCTCTTTGTGTAGCCTTGTTACTATGCTGTGGAATATTGTCCTGAATAGAATGAACCCTATACAGACATCCCTGAGGCCATCTGTTCTCTCTGCCAGTATTTGATTACTTGGTTCGAATTAGAGATCCTAATTAGCATATGACCAAATTGTTGGGTCTCATAGAATATCTGATTATCTGAAATTAGAGATACTGATTAATGATTTCATATTCCTGCCATCCTCCCATAGAATAATAACATCCTTGAAAGGAGAAAGAGGAAGCAATCTCAATAGCTTATCTTGCCGATGCCTTAACTTGCCAATATCCTATCTTGTCGTAGTGAAATAATAAGGTTATAGGGAGATACCAGTAGGTCTGGAGAACCTGTCGATCCCTCTTGATGAGCAAGAGTGGAACCAAAAGAAGGTGTTTTTTCCTTGTCTATCAGTCTAGCCAAAAGTGGAAACAATCGGACAAGGACTTCATCCTACCATTATTTATAGATGCATTCAAGTGTTGTATAACTTATAACTGCTGAACAAGTGAAATAAAAATTGCCTAGAGACTGTGCGTGTGTGTGTGTGTGTGTGTGTGTGTTTTATACACGCAATTTTAATATTTGAATATGTTAGTCATGTTAATTATACCTCAAGCAAGTTCTAGGTTTTTTAGCTATGTATAAAGCCTATCAACTGATGCAGGTATATTTCAGAAGAAGCAATCTGGAACTAATCAGTTGACAGCTTAATTAGCAAGAGGGGGAAGAAAGAGGGAAGAACGTCTGTCTATTAAGATAGACAATGCAATCATCTCATTGACTGTTCAGAAAATTGATCGACTCAAAGCAGCTTGAAATCATTCTTGCTGCATGCACATGACAATGTAGCTGTAAGAAGCATAAAAGTTTATGAATGATTTTGTGAAGATGAGTTCTCTTTTATAGGTCAACTTCTTACTTCATGGATTTGCCTTTTTTTGTTTAACATGACTTTGGTAAATTAGGACAGGTTTTTTATAAAAATATACACGATCACTCCAACGATGAATCTGAATCCGATACGAATGCACAATCTGAATTTGATTTTGCATTAATTTACGCGTGAATCCGAATCTACTTTTGAACGGATTCGAAACCACACTAGAATTATATTAAACAACCGACTTTCAAAATGTATAGACATTGGATATAGGACATTTATTGAAAATTAGATTTGATCTGAGTCCGAATCTAATTGGATATCATTTCTTAAATCTCATTCCAATCTAACTTCTAAGTTTGATGCTAATTTTTTTTTCCATATCCAATTAGCACATGCCTGCTCTAATAACGAACTTCCAAGTAGGGACGGTCAATAGTGACAAAAGAAAAATGGAAAACTAAAAGAAAGTTTAAAGTTGATGGGCGTAAAGGATCCTAGAATTAATTATTCGCAAATTAACTTAAAAACAAAGTGGCAAAGGCTTGTTTTTGGATCTAACGCATTGTAAATTAACCAAATCCAGATTCCATCGGCAAACCTCCCATATGTACCTAATTCCCTTTAGGAACCTAACTGTTGCATGTGTATGATCCCCTTTAGGAATTGTCTTCATACTCAACCCAAAAACCCAAAAGAATGATAGCACATAAACTAAAACAGTTTGAGGCACAAAATTAGAACTAATGTACTTAAAGCTCAAAATGGCATTCTTGCCACCCAAATATTTGGCTGTGATGGCCATTTTTCCAGCTCAGCCATTTTCCAACCACCGACGTGGACTAAAAATGCCCCTTGTTAATAAAAAAGAGAACTTTTTGGCTCCGCCATTTTCCAGCCAAAGCAGGTTATATATGCCACTGATATGCATGAAACTTTCATGCACCAATATAGTTATGACAAAAAATGCATCTTGTTAATAGAAAAAAAGAACTTTTTTAGTATGGACAAAAAAAGAAAACTAAAAAAAGTAAGGTTTTGGGATCCGATAAAGCTCAGACTGCATGATTGTATCAGTCCATATATACTAATCGTAATGACTAATATAACATCTTCATTTTTGTGACTAGCTCATGTTGTTATCCCATACCTCTGTTGTTATCTCATAAGTCCATAGTCACAAAAAACAAGTTTTTTTTAAAAAAATGCGATAAATTAAATTGCATGCTTTTTTGAAAAAAAAAAAGTTAAAAACGAAAAAACCTGTTTTTTGCATTTTTTTCACTCTTTTCACTTTTTTCATTTTTTTATTTTTTATTTTTAATGCCAAACAGTTGTTTTTCTCATTTTTCATTTTTTATTGGTTGAAAATCTACTTATCTTTTGATGTTTGTGTTATTAGTTTCTCACTTATTTTATTTTTCCCTCACTTTTAGTTTTTATTTTTAACAATTTACCATATTTTTTTGTTTTTTCAAGTTCGCCGTATTATACACGAGAAAGACCTCGCTGTTTAAAACTTTAAAACTTTATCTGTGACTATGCTCATAACCATTATAGCATATGTCTATCCTTATCTTGTATCTATGTCATTATCTCTACTCAATATCTTATGCATTTGTCATTATCTCATACCATGTTATATCTCACATTATTCTATGTTGTTATCTTAGAGACTATGGGTATGAAATAATGACATCGGTAAGGTATGAGATAATGAGTAACTACATGATTTAAGAATATTTGTTGTTTTCATGCAATGCTAGGGCATTGAAGTCGATATGTGTATTGGTAGTAGGGTACACTCTCGGCATACACTCGCTATGTATATAGAGTGGCATACAAAACTTATTCTTTTCAACTGGTTTTCACATTACTTAGATATCGACAATATACACACACACAGATATATATATATATATATATATATATATATGTGTGTGTATATATATATATATTTATTTATTTATTTATATTTATTTATTTGTTTATTTACATTGTAAGAAAAACTTAGTGCATAAATGAGATTTAATATTTGCTTTTTACATTTTTTTCGGCTTACAAAATTTGATTTACACATTGAATTTTTTTTTTTTCATTAGTTGCTGGTATCACTTAGCATCTGTTTACATAGATTTTTGACGAAAGGATAAGAACGTTGGCTAAGAACTAGCATTATAGTGTACTGAACGGTCGTCGGACTTCATGATTGCAAGCCTTTAAGCCAGGCTCTCAATTCGTTTGTGTTCGAACTGATTTTTGTAATTCTGTCATGAGAACTTCTGAATTATACGTGGTCTGCATGGATGATCAGTGAAAACAGGTTACATTAGGCATGTTTTAATTCAGTGGTGGAGCCAGAAAAATTTGCTGGAGGGTGATTCATTTAAAAATACTCATATTTGGATGAGCACTTATATCTGTATAAAAGTAAATATTAAATTTATCTATTTAAAAATAAAGAAATTTTAAGGAGCTGTCTGCTTTAATTAGCAGATCAAAAAGATTTTAATGGCGTTTCTCGCATACCTGATATCTGTTCTTTTCTTTTTGGGTTCATGCCAGCCTCTTGACATGCAATTGGGACGTTTAGTTTGATTCCACCTTCATCTTCACTAATAACTAACTGGATTCATATATATATATATATATATATATATATACATATATATATATATATATATATATATATATATATATATATATATATATATCAGAGGCCTCTGCGTCAGGAATAAAAAACAGAGCCCTAATATTGATGGCTAATTAAATGTTTTTTTATGCAATCCAACCATACAAATGTTATCTTAAAAGTGTTTTGGTGGTAAATATATGTTAAGTTAATCTTTTTTTGAGTCAGATGGTGTGTTGATAGTAATATAAAAAATCACGGCTTGCATAACATCAAAATTTCACTAGTAGAAACATCTATACTTTTATAAACAACTTGAATCTAAGACTTGTTTCTTGCCGAATCAGTGTTTGTGAACATTCTATATTTGTTCTTATTTTGTACAAAATATACTGTAACAATGGTCTAAGGAGTCTGCTACAAAATATACTGTAACAATGGTCTAAGGAGTCTGCTTTTTGTCGTTGACCCAAATGGTCTCGGATATTTCAAATATATATATATATATATATATATTTGCCTCAAAATCCATTTGGCGTTCTATGAGCTGCTTTACAACATCTGAAATGTCACCAGTGAACTAGCTATAGATACCGAACAAACCGATCGGACCGGAAACTTCTTTCACTGCATTAGATCCGACGCAAACACAACTGTCCACGTAACTGGACCGGATCTGTTTTTTCCAGGTCAATGATCGTTGATCTGCAACTTTGACACACCCGAAAGATCCTTATGTTGTAGGCGGGGTCTGCAACAAAAATAGCTAGCCAACACATTAAACAATGCTAAGATCCGTTACATGCCCATTTGAATTTAATTGGAACCTTTTCAATTTCAAACAAAGAATTGCTATATTCTCTTACATTTTTAATAACTTCAAAAAAAAATTATTTACAATTTTCTTTTTTGCTTAAAAATTATATTTCAGTTTTATTCAATCCACAAATTTGTTTTATTAGGCTTCTATTCAGCCTACCCCCTAATTTTCTTTGCATTAATGTCACCAATTCCATTCGAAAACTAATCATATCATAAACACTGCAGCCACACACATCCGTTCTTCTGCTTCTCCTTCCATAATTGAGATTTCCTCTTGTTTTTCTCAGCATGACAATTGAACAGAAAAACATAATAATAATACTAAGTGGGTCGAATCAAGTCAGTTTCCTACTGGCGCCGCACCTACCACGCCCACACCGTCGCCCCACATGGCCCTCCGACAAGTTGGTGCGCGCTGCCTGTTCGGACCCATTGAGTCTACGGTCCATAGGATTAGACTGTACCTGGCGCTTTACTAATGAAATCCAAGTATTGCCCCTACACCAACCAGCACCTAGTCAAGCGCGATATGTAGCCTTTTAATTATGCTTGCTCTGGTCACATGGGATCTTCTTCTCTTCATGCTTGGCTTGAATCATGTTGTTCCAGTAAAAGTCAAATCCATCGAGATTTTGCGGGAACCCAACATGAACAATATTGATTGCATTGTCTAGGTACGAAGGAAGATCATCAGTGAGATGCCGAGCTTAGCATGGGAGTAGGCTGGGTTGACGGGTCCACATAAGTGGTATCAAAGCTAGTTCAACATTTAGCCTTGTAGTCCCACACGTGAGAACTAGCTAGTTCAACATTTACACTTGTAGTCCCACACGTGAGAACTTGTGTACTTGTTGGAGGGGGTGAAAGTGTGAAAGTTTAGTATTGTACCAAAAATTAGAATGAATGTTCGAGGACTTATAAAGAAGCTGGCTAAGTGGTAGATAGTTCATGTTCCTAGCCCTTTTGCAACCTAGCTCTTTTGCAAGACGAATTGAAACAGCTAGGGCGTGGCTTCGGATCGGTCAGTCCGAGAGCCCAAGCCCGATGTGGGAATAGGGAGGGCCATGACAATTTATGGTAACGAGCTACTTCTCAATATGGAAGTAAATGGATGTTGTAAAACTTTCAAATATGTAAGCTGGTAACGAAGTTTAATTACCAAAACTTGCTACGAACAAACCTCGGTTGTTCGACAGTGGCTTGTTTGACACTGCTCCTTAGTTTGAGCTCTCAAGTTTAAGCCTTATACTTTTATAGCAAACTTAGATATTCAAAGCCACTTGCATGTGTCAGCAGCATTTTACACGATGAACCAGATGACGAGTCTTGTGGTTGCGCAACTTAGTGAGGTGAAAATAGTGGTAATCTGATCTCTGCTGATTCGTTTATAAGAGGAGAAAAGATAGCATGATATGGAGAAGAAAATCATTTCTAACTTCGTTGGGGATGCTTCTTTTGCCTCAAAGGAAAGCAAAGATGGGTCGTGGACTAGTGCTTTAATTAATACTCTGCTGAAAGCCTAAAGATTGGAAGATTACACGGAGGGCTGTAGTGTATCTGGCCGAGCTGGCACTTAGTAATCAATTTGATTCCCGTGAGCATTGTTCTTTTGGATTGTAAAAGGTGGCAGGTGCTACTCTCAAGCTACAAGCAATAACCGTAAGTTCACTGGATCCCGACATAGTTCTAACCTGAGAAGTAAGGGGAAGGAAGGGGAGCTTCTTCCCTGCATGCGGGCAGTGGGTTCACTCCCGCCCACCTGCTAAAGAATGGAAAATTAGCTACTGTAGATGAGCGAAAGAGAGAACTATGAAAGCAAACGAGGTCGCATCACCTGTTGGAGATCAGTGTAGCTGTATATATTAGCGGATCATATTTCATACTAGATCTCGTTGCCTTCAATTCCTATCATTAATGGCGATGAAGCTTAGAAATTAGGAAGATGGTTTAAGGAGAAAAACAAAATAATTAATTAAATTTGTCCACAGCAGGGATTGACAACCCTTGAGGACTAGCCTTGCTTTGAGCCGACCCTTTTCGGAAAGTCCAATCCAAACTTACTGTTTTTGGAAGACTCATGGACACGATTTTTGAGTAAATTATCACTTTCACTTGTTCAATCTGACAAGTACATTGTCGCCTAACTGAAGGGGTGGTGATTAAAGAAGAAGAGATCCAATATAAGTCTATGCTCTCTGCAATATATATATATATATATATATATATATATATAGCGTGATAAGTTGGTGAACTCCCCATGTGAGGAAATGGCCCCCGCCTGGTTGGCCATGCCTGATTGTTTCTAGTCAAAGGCGAGGGGCCCAATTGGACCCCGTACTCCCTGCCTCATCAATCTTTTACCATTGCGTGTCTTTCCTTGAGAGACATTACCTTTGCCTGTCTTTCCTTGAGAGAAAAGCTTGGGCACTTGATTTTCCTTCATCATTGTACCTGGATCTGGCCGTCCATTAGAAAATGGCTGGCATTTGGTATGGTTCCCCTGTAACTAATGGCCGAAATGGATCTCTGTTTATTCATATCCATGACGTTGAGCACCATGCGATTGTCACACACACACACCATAATATATATATACATCACACACGCAAGCACATGCAAATGTGCTAAAACCTCTACCAGCAGTGACTAAATCACTGACAAACAAGTAGCACGGATGGCCGTAGTATAGTGTGTGGGCTGACTAAAATCCGGTAATTCCCATGAACTCTACTCCTCTAAACTGCAAATGATATGAGGTGCCACTCTCAAGTTGAAGGGAGTCAACATAAGTTTACACAGGTTCTGAAGCGGCCCATGACCCCAGGGAGAGGGTGAAGTGAGGAGGGGCTTGACCTCTTTGGTTATCTATCCCAACCTCCCCACCCACCCCCCACCCCAACAAAAAAAAAGGAAAAACTGACAAACAAATATATGCCTTAGTTAAAGCAATTGCTGCTATCAGTACTCTTAATTTATTTCACATCCACAGGCGGCGTCTTATAGGTATGGCCGAGTTTCTAGCATATGGGAATTGGTGAAGTTATGTCCCGCAGGACTTACTAAAATCAGACCAGGTATTGATATGACACCTCAAATTTGGGCTTGACATATTACTCAAATTTGGGCTGGATTATACCACAAGTTAACCCGAATCATGATTCAGATTGCATACAATTCAAATATAATTTTATTCATGTATAAATCAAGTCTAGTTAATGCATTATTTACCTTAGGTGATTAGGTTACCCAAGGAACATACCTACACAATCAAAATCTCCTCTGCTACCTGTAGACACTACATTGAATCTATAAAATATCTATGGACAGTTTGCCCCTTCCAGCAAAGTTGAAAAGAACCAAGCATATAAATTCATGGCGTCTGAGCAAAAAAACATTTCATTTGAACATTGGAAAGAGTACATTACTATATATTGGCACATGTTGTGTACATTTTTACCTAAAAGTTTGCTTTTTCCATTTTTTTTCAATGATCTTGCTCAATTATATTAACACATAGTATAATATCCAAAAATTTAATCTCATATATACGATTGTAAGGAATTTAGAGTACTTATAAAGGGGTTGTTAAGTGCTTGGTTATTTTGGTTTCTAAATTTTTTGGTCTTCAACTGAAACTACTAAGGGCAGATCTGTATCTACCAGCTACGTTGTTATAATGACATCAAAGCCAGTTCAACACTCGGGCCTACGGTCTCACATACACAAACGTGTGTGCTTTAGGGACAGTGGATTATAACACCCCAAAAGTATAATCTCGTATCTACGATTATGAAGAATATTTAAGGACTTATAAGAGGTTGTTAAGTGGTTGATTGCTCTGGTTTTAGCTTTTTTCGGGTTGAAACCAAAACTGCTAAGAGGCAAGTTGGAATCTGCTAGACGAGTTGTTACACATATTATTAGACTTTAGTACATTAGTTGCATGCTTTATATATCCATAAGTGCAATCTATTGATTCGAGAAGTTCTTTATGGGTTGTTTGACATAAGTAACACATTGTTATTATTTCATGAATCTATCTCAAAAACCGAGACAGATTCATTTAACACTTTTTAAAGTGCTCAATGAATTTAACTAATTTTTGAGTCAGATGCGTGGGATAATAACATAATGTTACTATTCTTAAATGACCCTTAATGGGTCAGTCATCACAATTTGTTATGCTGACCACTTTTTGAACCTTTATTTTTTAAGGTTTTTTCCCTTTATAACATTGGGATATAATTCAGAGACATACACTAAAGTCTTAGCAAAAAATATCTCAATTCATTTGTGCTGGTAAATATACAATTTGCACTTATTGATTTAGTTGTAATGAATGTCATTCATTTTGAAGATTTTTCCTTAATTTATAGTTAGTTGGCACATTGGAAGATACATCTCTAAATGTTTAGCCAAAAAGTCCAGTTCATTTGTGGTAGCAAATTATTTAGTCACAACTAGTGAATGTCTTACAAGGCAATATATTCATTATTTGCTTGAAGGACTTGATTTCTTACAAATCAAGCAACATTTCTTTATGAAAATTTTGACATTGGCTTCCTCTATATCTCAAGAATCATCTTGCCTTAAAATTTTGGCTCAACTAGTATTGTGAAGGTCCTTAAGCAAGGTAAGAGCTTATGCATTGTTTAACTATTCAAAGAAACAAATTAACTTGTTTGAACCTCTATCAATATATTTGTCTTTTCTAAAAAGCATATTCAAACCATAACACATTCATCATGAACCATGCAAACCTTAGACATATCAATAAGATAAAAAATACTTAATTTTATACATTTCACGTGCACATATTGCCTATAGCAAGCACACCTATTCTGCCTTTCTTGGGTGACACCACCAAGGTCGTTTATATGATGCAATCAAAGTTATGTTTACTTTGGCTATTATTGGATCCTATATCATAAATTAAAACACAAATTATGTGATATTTCAGACAATTCAGTGTTGCAAGATGAATGAAAAACTTTATCAATTTAGGTTCATAATAGAGAGAATTTTTAGACTAGAAAAATCTCTTTGATTTGCTCCCATTGATGAATTCAAGTGTAAAACTAAAACCAGTGGTACTGTCATGTGAAAGTTTATTATTCTAGAATGCACAAGAATTGGATCATTAGATCTAGGGATCAGCAGCCACAGTGTCACTAATTTTGCTCCCAATATTGTGCTCCACTTCATTGGCCTTTCAGTAATTGTATGTCCAACTTATTTGCACTTCTAGTAAGTTCCAAATGACCAACACCTCATTTCACAAATTTTCATCTTTATAGGCAAATGGATTTCAAAAAAATGTTCACAATCCATAATCTACTAAAAATTGAATCAAATACACATTTTTCAATAATGCATACATTTTGTGCACTATCATTTGAATATAATAGAGCATCGTCTATCCATATATAATGTAGTCGAACCATTGTTGTTTTCCAAAAATATTTGTCACTTGGAACTAGAGAGCAAGGTACAAAGTGTCTTAAACTCTCAATGCTTGTAGAAGTAGACCTTTCAAGTTGTCAACTATAAGTTGTGCAATGCTGCATTACATCTCATAAGGTACCTTTGATGGAGACTGACGTTTTACTTAGCACCACAATGGTCTGACATCACTACAGAAAAACAGGTTTTGCTAACATGAGAAGTGAGCAAATCTGCAATGGCTAGACGAAGTGGGAATAGTTAGTTCTCTGTACAAGAATATTTTTGAGATGGTGTGGAACAGAATAATTAGATATCATATATTACGAAATTAGCCATTCAAAGTTGATACTAAGGTCAAATGTAATCCTTAGATTTTTACCAAATTATAAGATGGCATTAGTTGGGGCACTTCATGCACAATCTTGGCTCATTTATAGCCATAATGGACATGGTTGTATACATTAATGGCCAAACTTATACTTCAAATTTTCTTAAGTTTAATAAGAATTCAAAAAAATAAACAAATTTAAAGGCACGTTGCAAAACGTAGGGCCTACACTGGCAACAAATTTCATTGGAATGGCCACGAGCATATAATATCTATCCTGGAGATCAATGTTGTCACTGCAATCACTATTATAAAGTTAAAAAAAAAATTACTTAAAGCGTTGATTTTATGATCATAATTTAGACATATAAGGGTTAATTTGGCTGGCAAATGGAACACTTTGTGAGTGTTCTCAAAGATTGGGGCAGATCATGAACACCTAATTATAGTGTTCCATGAATATGTCTCAAAAGGATAGATTCGTGAACTACTCACAGGATGTTCCAACTATCAAATCACTGCTAAATAAGTCTACACTAGTGGGATTAGTGGCTTTAGACTCTATATTGGTGATTGTATCACCAATGCAACCTTATATATGGATCACTACTATAGAGCCTATGATATTTGTCATTGTCATCTATTCATATCTATTGTAGTAATTTTATCACTACTATATCTTTTGATAAGATTTCCTGCATAAATCTGAATATCAATATATAAACAAGGTTGTTCAGAAAATGGTACCGACATTTACATTGCATGAGATATGATTCCATTAATGAAAATGTATCATTTTTGTTTATCAAAGAATAAAAATTAAAGGAAAATGCAGTTCATTGCAAAAGCACTATATACAGAAGTTCATTTTAATCACCTAGGACATATGTGATGGATAGTCTAACTCACCATTAACAGGTGGGCAAAGAGTTTTCCCTTCAAGAAAAGAAGCTTCGGTACAAGATGAAGTGTATTATATATTTGTTTATGTACATTCTTCCTCTATTCTTGCAGTTATTGTTTTCTCTTTGATTAATATGATGAATATGGCATCCCTTGGTGATAGTATGCATTTCTTTGTTTCTTTCTCTCTTCATTCTTAACAATTATAACATTGCCTTTGATATGCATTTCAACTTTCAAATTAGTGGTTCCCTATTGAGACATTCTTGATGCCCTTCTTTATGGGGTTCAATGAATCTATGGTGTTTCCATCTTCAGCTATGTGCTTGTTTGAGGGAGAGGCCTATGTCGCTTTGACATCCCCTCTAGAACTCACTTTCCCATGGGAGAAATTGAGTTTGGAAATGGGTCATTCAAATTGTACTAAATATAGTGCCTTCGTAAGGATATCTATAATTTGATATGATGTAGGAACATGTTTGACTTGTAGTCATTGTTTGGATAAGTGATTTCTAACAAATTGATTATCCAATTTGATGTGCTTACCTTTGTCAAACATAGGATGAGCAACCTTATAGGTTATATTAGTCATGTTACACTAGATGATAGGCATATTGGAACTCTGAATGTAAATTTTTTGAAGAAAATATTGGATCTAAGTTAATTTGGTGGCAATGTTGACGACTTGGTGATAGTCAGCATTAGACCTAGAATAAGCATTCCATTTTGTTTCTTGAGACACTGATGCAAAAGATTGGGTCAAACAAAAACACTGCATATTCTCTAGTTGAATTGTGATAACCTAGAGACATTTTTTTTCTTTTTGTGGTTGGATAATTTTAATGTCTTCTTCTTCATATTTAGTGATGTCAATGTATTCAATTTGAATCAGATGTCCAACTGAACCCATTCAAAGGAAAGGGATATGGAAAAACAAATAACGTCTGATTAAGAAATGAGATGTGATTCAAATTTAAGAAATGATATCTGATCAAATTCAAATTTGAATATGCATAAATATCTGAGCAGATTTGGATTTAGTTTTAAATAAATATCTTATATCCAATGTTCTTACCTTTTGAAAATCGGCCGGATTCAGTCAAAAATCAGATTTAGATTTAGATTCGGATATGAATGTAAAAAATAGATTCGGACTGTGAAATCGGATTTCAGATTCAGATTTCGGTATTATTTTTCTTTGTTTGAATTTGAACTCTAGTATACGAATATCTGAAAAAAACAAATATGGTTAAGAGTACATCCAATTCAAATCCAATCCGTTGACATCCCTATTTATATCAATGGAACAGAACCATAAATAGGTTCCCTTCTTGTATTATAGAACTTGTTGCACTTACCACTGCAAAATTGAAACTGCACAAAGTTTCTACCACTTCATATTATGAAGTTGAGTTGAATAAAATGGGAAGATATGCTTAAACTGGAAATACATATGCAAGCCGCATTAACATTGTGCATGAAGTGAAGTTTGATATTTGAGACATAAATTACAATGGAGGAAGAATTGAGATCGTGTTCATTTAGTTCTGATGTTTAGAACTTTGCTTCTTTTACCCTTTGGTCCAATTGTTGATAAATGAATAGACATTAAAACAATTTAACATCACCGTCTCCATAACTGGCGAGATACTGCAACTAGGTTTAACTGGATCTCTTCTGCTCCCTTCAAACCTGTGGATGCACGCATATATAAAAAAGCAAGAGTGGAGCTAGAAATTTTTTATTGCAAGGGTGAGCTAGGAATTTTGCATTGCAACGACCGAAATATAGTTTCAAATTTATAATAGGGCCCAAAATACAAATTTTCAAAATTTGTATATAGATTTTTTTTTAGTTTATATGTAAATTTTTTATTTTAAAAAAGTCTAAGAGAGGCCATGGCCATTGTCAGCCCCCTGCCTCCATCCCTATCAAAAAGGATTGGTATGTAGGAAGCTATTGTTGGGAGGCCTGTGATCAAGTGAGGCGAAGATGCTAGGCTCATAGCAAATTAATGAGCTGACTATGTGATCTTGTTGGCGGGTTGTGGCTGCTGTAAATATTGCCCACACCAGTCTACGGAATTTTTTTTATTTACATAGAGAAAATTGATTAATTTTCAACTCTTTATATATAAGCGCCCCCTTAAATTTGAAATTTAATGTAACAGTGCCCCTAACCAGAAATGTCTAGCTCCGCCGATGGTCATCACAGGTAGAAGATATGTGCCTTAACAATGAGGGCATGAGCAGTTCAAAGGGAGTGATCTGCACTAAGTGTTTCTGATGTGGAGTTGCTTATCACATGATAACAGTCACAGCCCTAAGAAAAAGAATGTTTTCAGTCCTAAATGGCAATCAATTTGAATGCTCACCTGCAGTGTGGGATGCTCTATCTCAAATAGACTGTCCCAGGCAAAAGATCAACCTTCAAACACACCATCATTCCCTCTTTGACCTGTGTCTTTAGAGCGTGTCGAAGTGTACGTTTGAGATACTGCACAAAACCACATAACGCAAGATAAAACATCGCGAAAGTGTCGAAGACCCGAACTGTAGTTTTAAGTCATTTATTTCTGCTGTCATGGAACATCTTGTCCCACTGGCAGGGTGTCTTAGGGAGGCGCTTCTGACACCCGAATCTAGTAGATCAGGCACACTTTTAGTGTGCTGACTATTGAATATTCAATAGGAAGAGAGGTGGCCGTAGGCCAGAGAGGTGAAAGAAAGATTTTTAAAAATGAGAAAGAAAAGGTGATGATTATTATCTAAGCCGGTTAGGTCACGGACAAAAATCGAACCCTTTAAAATAAGTTATCAATACTTTGTGCAATCTAACCTTTTAAATATGATCAAGTAGAACAATTAATTAACATTTTAAATATGATCAACTAGAACAATTAATTAGAGCCTCGTTTTAATCACAAAAGATTAACAGCTCTTAAAAGCTAAAATTTTGGTTGTTGAAAAAACAATATATTTCTGTAAATGTGTACTGTAATTAAAAGTTGTTTTGTACAACGACTGAAATTACTAACCATAAACATGCAATCATCTTGAAATTTGCTTAAGATAGTTTTTTAACCGGAAATTAAGTTTCACTCTTGTCCCCAACCTCAAGTGTTTTATGTATATACAGCCTCCCAAAAGTGCAGGCCAATGTGTTGCATTGGTCTGCATGCTTGAGAGGCTCGACATATGGACTGTTGGAAGAATACAAGCTTTGTGTGTGTCTGCGTGTGTGTGTGTGTGTGTAGGGGTGGGTGGGTGGGTGTGTGTCTATATATATATATATATATATATATATATATATATATATATATATATATATATATATATGGAATTGAAATCAGCTAACTACCAGTCGATACCGGATGACAAAATTCTTAAAACCAAAAATAAGACTTAATGGAAGCAACTAGCAATGGTTTATAGTAAAGTGACAGTTTATGTTGCATTCAATTACAGCTTTTAAATATTTAACCATCTGATAACATCTGAAAACCTATAGATTTCTATTTTTTTTATATATGTACATATATGTGTGTGTATAAGTTAGTCTACAATGTCATAGCCAGCATACACCACTTAGCGGCTTAAAAATGTAAATTATGGCTGTTATGTACATTGCTGAGCAGCTAGTAATTACATTATACAAATATAAATAAATGTGTGTATATATACATTTAGTTGCTAGCAAAATATAATGCAATCCACTAGTTTCCTGGTGATCATGTTCGAGATCGATAAAGTCACTAAGATTTTTTGGCTTCCATTACTTAATTGGTGTGCCAATGAGAGGTATGCTGACCCCATGGTCGGCGTTCAATCAAAAGCATGCAACATCCATATACACTGCCTGCCTACATGCTTTTCTTCTTTTCTTCCTGCCCTGGATTGTGCCATTCATGGGAATCAAGCGTGAACAGTTCAAGTGGTCCAAGACACCCCACAATCAAACAGGTTGCTGTTCCACCTGAGGCACATGCCTAAGCATGATGCCATCCATCGTGCGCATGGGTGCACGTACAATGCACGTGTCCTCGCGGGCATCTTTGATGCGGACAAGCAGTTCTCTTGCCCTTATATGTTTGATTTTGTAGATCTACTTTTGGATCAAGGAGTAGAACACTGGACAAAGCCAAAGATTTTAGAATCTCTGAGCAAGGCCCACACCAATCATATCACATCATTTGCTTGGTTAGCATGACTCAAGAACCATCACCTTGTCCAACCATCATGTTGGTGCATTAAGCATAACGGGCATCTCAGGTTTGCTTAAGAATCAAGGCAGGCACATCCTTTGATTTTTGTTAAATGTTTACTTCGGATAAGCCACCTTCACTGCTAAACCGCCAATGTCATGCTTTATACATTCAAGGTTCTGGCTCGCTTCAAGGTCTGGGTAGACTTATGATACATCCTTCAACTTGGATATTTGTGTTTGTCATTGTTTGCAGCTCATAAGAGTATATACTGAAGCATGACGGTGACCATGGAATTTGAACCTCAAACCCCTTGACTGTAAGTCGCCTTGCCACTTGGTTGTGCTATACTACCCCTTAAGACAGCACAATTTATGATTTACTGTGCCTGTGCCTGTGCAGAAGATGAGATTGCCAAGGTTGTTCTCGGCCATGATCCTGCACAACGGATAACCAACATACCAATTAATTATCATCCTAAAAGTGATTTGGTTCGTGCAATACATTGGTGTTTAGGCCCCAAACACTGAAGTGAATGTTTGAGTGTGCCTAAATGATCAAAACACTCATAATCAAAACAGATATATTAGAACCAGGCCAGCTCCTATCAGGTCAAAAATGAAAAGGTGAAAGAGAAAGCACCTTTTCATAAAGTGTAAAATGCACTCACGCTGTCATGTGGTAGCATGTGAGGGGTCGGAAACTGAAGTTGGTGTTTGATCCAGAACACCAACCAAGCTTTACATCATCAGAATTGAAGTTTTTCCTTTTGACATGAACAAAATATCACTCATGACCAAGCGAGAGCTCTGAGATTGGTGGTTTGACAGCTTGTTGGAACGTTTATCTTCTCAGCAATGTAAAGCCCTTAGTTGCTGGGGACCCTCATCTTGGCAAGTGTAATGTGGAGAGACTGGCTGCTTGTAAGAGGATACACGCCGCTACAATTTACCGTGACCAAGCATCCCTTAGCTGGAATCTTCGTCTCGATATTGAATCTTTATCTCAGTTAGAAACTGTGGATTTTGGCAGTCCTATTTCTCTATCTATTTGGTCGTCCGCATCTTTGTGAACAACTTATCATCTAAGATTAACATCGTTGTGTCATCATGTGTTTTCTAAAAGATTTCTGCTCATATCCCATATTCTTGGTCAGTTCAATTCTTGTGAGCACTATTCTTGTAGACCTTATATATAAGGTAAGGTGCGATGCCGATCGAACTAAAGATCCACAATCCTGATCACATCGAGGCCCGAATGAAGCCCTAGACTCTAGAAGCAAGAAAATGAGGGGAGATTCCACGCTCCCTGGGCATCATGATCCGCAAACATAGATACGTTAAAGAACCATCCTAATAGAGGACAGAGAGTGTTTCCAAATGACATTTGATCAGCCATACTTTGTATAATTGAAGAGCAGCTTTTGGCCATACTCCACATAGAACTAAAAATTTAGGTGGGCCACTCAAATTGAAAAAAAAAAAAAAAAACAAAAAAGGTTGTAGCTTATACAATGCTCCCCAATGGAGCTACCAAGTTCATCTGAATTTCCAAGCATGCATATCATATACATTTCTAGCTACCATATCCAACTAAAAGCAAGTTTTTTTTTTTCAAAAATTTCATGCCTCCTTTACAACAAAGTGGGATACATGATTCATGATTGTATATCAGGGAATCACCAAACTATTAAGTGCTCCTATTTCTTATATACCATGTCGAACGGAACCCCTATGTTATTGGGCATTTTCTGACCTTTTTATGGCGACGTTGCGCTCGAAGAAGAAAGCAACAAGCTCTTGGCACGTTAGGTAGAGCGGAGCCATCATTAAATCTTCAACAGTAATATATGCTCCCCTATTGATTACTTGAGTAGGAGCCCCATCCCTCTCTTTTCTTCAATGCCTTATAATTTATTTTGGGGCGTTTCGGTGTGATGGATAGAGCCAACAGCAGATCAATTTGTTTCCCATGCAACTACGCTCTGCAATTAACCATGACAAGTTCCTAGTCCCCACTCCTTTGGGAATCCGAGGACCAATCTTGGGATTCTATAATGACTCGGTCCAATGTATCTTTGGCATTCCCTAGCTTTGAAAATGACTAGAAATGCATTGTTTGGAAGCAATATTATGCAGAAATTAACAATGCTTTCACTAATGGAGTGACAAAACGGACGGATTAATTAGAACAAATATTCTTTTTCAACAATGGTTGCTTCATTAGGGCGATTTTTTCCTTAAACTACATGGTAATCAACTTTTGTTCAAAACAAGGTGTAGGATTTGCAACTTTTAGATTCATGTTTGCATTGTGAATGAATACAAAGCTCGTAAGAAACAGAGGACAGTACTCATGTTGATTGAGCTGCCCTCAACTAGCCCAACCGGTTTAATTTTTCTAAAGGACAGACTCGCCTAAGCAATTCGGTCCGGAAACCGATTGGATACACATCCCACATGGAGCCACAAAAAAAGTACTTACGTTTACATTGACATCTTAGTGTAATTTTTCTTATTTACATGATGATGTCCCTTAAAAATTTAAAATTTATTATTAATGCCTCCTCACCTGAAATTTCTGCCTCCGCCCCTGGTTTCAAACAACGAAGTCAGTTTATTAGGAGGCATAAAATAAGATATCTAGCTTTCTTAACGATCAAGGTATTTTCCGGGGGTTGGTGGGTTGGAAATATTGGAGGACCAAGATCTGAAAATAACATTTTCAATTCTTTTTTTCCAAATTAAACTGATTTCTTCCGACAACCCATGCTGTTATGCCATGTCCCATGACCAATTTTACGTCCATAGGGGCTGGAAAAATGGCCCCATGGCCGGATTTACTATCAGGGATCCACTGTGCCATGCAAAAGTGTTTAGTGTTTAGCAAGTTATGTTTCGTTTGCCTTGCATGTGATTCACATTTTAGTAGACGGCGACTTGGATGTTAAGGCATTCCGCATACGTCGGTGCAATGCCCCAACAACCAACCACGTGTAGTGGCATCAATGGTTGGAAAATTTTGCCCCAACAACCAACCACGTGTAGTGGCGTCAATGGTTGGGAAATTTTACCGTCACAAGTAAAATGTCATAACAAATTAATGACCTACTCTTGCAATAATAGGAAACATGAAACTTGTGAATTCTCAGGAAAACCTGTAGTCTCTAGCAATAAATGTGACAAACAATGTTGTCAAAGGTAGTTTCGTCCCTCTTGGAAAAATTGCTCGACATATTTCAAGTTCTGTGAATTTCTATTTATCAGAAAAAAAATGTCCTAGGGCAAGCTCCCCTGCCTGTTCTGCCTTAAACACATTTTCATGGCTTTTGAAGGTTGGGTGTCTGATCAAAGCAGCTTTGAGTTACTTCATGGATCCACCAACCTTTTAATTCTACTTTCAAGTACGTGCCTCATATTTTTGCCTCATATCCGTCAGATTTCTTTCTTTTTCTTCACGGATTCCAATAATGTCAGATTCTTAGCCTTATTCAAATCCATAATATATATATATATATATATATATATATATATATATGCAAATTAGAAATAAAATCAAACAATATTCGAAGATTGGGAGATGAAATTAGATATCTATTTCAAAACTATAAATAGCCAAAAATATGAGCCATGAAATGAAAATCCGCAGCACCCACAAGAAACGAAATGTTACAACACAACCACCGGCTCTTTTGTACTTGGAAAGTCAAATATTGACTCTTCTCAACGCCGACGAAATCCAGATATTCTAAAACTTCGATTTTCAAAGCTTTTTGGTCACGCATGAGGTGCATTAAGATCATCGATATTAATATATACAGGAGACATGTAGTTTAATGGCAGAGCTTCTTGTAGGATAGACGTGTAACATCATTTATGATAAATAGTATAAAGTGTCGGATTTGAAAGTCAAGGCCAACACCATTTGGTCCGACTGCTGCGCCACCGAAATTATTTTCTTGTGGTGCCCTGAAATATCACCAGTAATGAATGGAGTGGATTCAGATCGAGGTCCAGATCCAAAATAGGAACCACTCCCACTATTTGTCTGTAAATTTTTCTTTCTCCATTTTAATCATAGACAAAGCTTGAACAAATATTGACAGTAGTTGCTGCTGAACCAAGTAAGGCTTTCTTATGGGAAAGCTAGCTCTTTATAGCACACGAGATGATGGAAGCCCTAGAATCCACGAGAATTGGTTGTCTCAGTTTTTAATGAACTGAGTTGTTTTGTTTTATGTGAGTATAAGGTTAATAACCCACCACTAGAAAAAGAAACTGCAAGGCCTTCCTCCCTCCTTTCCATTCCCCCCTTGCCCCTTGAGTCCTAAACTGTATGGGCGGCACCTAGGTAGGGTACTTACAGTCTAGGAAAGCATCACCATGGGAATTGAACCGATGATGTGTCTTTTATACTATAGTCTGCCCGACCAGCTTTGTTAAAGTTTGGTCTATGCGCAATCCTTTCCTAGCGGGAGTTTAATGAATTAAGCTGCTCAGTTAAAAAGTCCTTTTTGTGAAGCATTCTATGTGAGCAGAGAAGACCTACCGCCCAATCGAGAACTGACACTTTCACCCAGTCCCTTGTCCTTTTAAGATACAAGTTCCGCTTTCAGTAACCTTCCTTTTGTAATCCAATGGATTGATACTCTTAGCATTTGAAATAAAGAGTGGCTGACTACCAACCCCCACCCCCAAGTCATTGCACCAACCCCTTTAAAGACTTTTTTTTTTTTTTGTGAAGGCTCATTTTCAACTTTTGTATACATAATTCCTTTCAAAACTTCACCCTTCAGCTGTTGTGCCAACCCACCACAGAGTCAAAAAAAAAAAAAAAAAGAAGGGTTGTTTTTGAAACTTTTGTATAGATAGTTCCTTTTAAAACTTTTCGCATTAGCCAGGCACCTATATTCTTTGCTTGTCAAATGGTTTTGGGTTTCCTAAAGCTTGTGCAAAATGTGATTTCGAAGCATTCATTTCTTAAGAAACCATACCTCTAACTGTAGTCTACTTTATAGACTGAAAAAGAAATTAACTTGTTCATATATAAATTCAGGCGATTGTAGTGGCGCTAGTAACATAGGAATAAAGTAAAACACACACATGTTAGACTTGGGAGCCAGGTCAAATAATAAAATTCATAAAAAAAAAAATTCCAGCACAGTGAAGATTTTTAGAATTATATAATGCCCCTCTTAGAAAGAAAAATTGCTTCGGGTAGTCTTCAAAAAAGCCGAGTTTATTTTTTGCGACCTTTATTTGTCATATTTCAACAATACTAGAAGAATTGGGGGAATTTCCATCCAGAGGAACGAAAACCATAACAGGGACTCTGAACCAATTGCTATTTGACATGCAGTGGACAGGACATTTGCAGGAGAGATCTTCATCCTACTCTTACATCACGTAAATTATTTGTCATCTAAGATGGGAAAGGTATCAACCGCGTTCTTAAATTGATTCGTGCACTCCATGGTTTTCTACCGGCAGTTCTTTAACGTAGCCTGGATGTCAATGATGATAAAAATTAAAAATCTGCAACTAAAAAATAGTCATCACATGAGCATTTATAGATAAATTTTTCAATCTTAACATATATATATATATATATATATATATATATATATATATATATATATATATATATATAATGATGATTTTAATTATGTAGAAGCACCCAGCTATCTAATCTGGACCATCCCACTAAAGTAGATGGATAGTTAAGAAAAAAGATGGGAAAAAAAAATGTGAACTAATATTAGATAACAAAAATATGTCCATCACCTTTTTTTTCATTGCTTCTCTTAACCGCCAATCATGTTGAATCGGACAGTCCTTGTTAAATGGCTTAGTGACTCCAAAATGCCAGATTTATTATATATATATATGCTTTTATTGCCAACCACTTGAAAAGGATTGATGAAGTTCATTAGCAGCCAAAAAGTAAACGAAAATCCATTCCTAGTTACAATACGAATTACCATGATAAATTTAGATAATCATCTAATTGAGCAAGTAAGAACGGTTAACGTGGGGGAGCTTTCATCCATAAGGTGATCAACACCATTCTTCCCAAAAAAATAATCAACTATATACATCTGAAATATGAAGTTGAAAGTATAATTAATTAAGCTAATTGTTGACCAGCCACATTGCTGTGAAACTAAAGAAAACCCCACAAGTTGATTTAATATTTGGTTTCTTTTTAGCTTCATTTATTTAGAACATTTTATTAGGGCCACATATTTCTAATTACTTTGACATATTTCTAATTACTGTATTCCGAATTATGCGCAGATGCATCCGTCAGTATTCATTTGGTAGCAGCTAAGCCATGCTTTGGTCCGAGTAGATTTTACAGCAAAATTTTCGAGCTTTTTGGTATTACACGGGTCCTTAATGTTTAATACATATATAATCAGCTTTATGTCCGTTGTTTACAATATATTTTTTCTCTTTATTTTTGTGTGTATGTATAATAAATAGAGACTGGTCAATTCATTTTATGTTTAAGTGCGTACGTGTGCGTTTGTGATTGCATATATAGTTTGGTCGTGCAATTTTGAGAGACAATCGGCGTCCAATTTATGCATTATGGAAGTGATATGTTCATGCATGGTCCTCCCTAGACAAGGGGATCTTTGGTGTCTTAATGTAAAATCATTTCACATCAATAATTGAGAGGGACCCTATTTGGACGCCTGAATATTGATGTCATTTATTTTTTTTCTTCCTTTACATGGCATGGCAGTAGCCGGCCGCGTATATGTATTACGGGACCCCATATCGACGCCATGACATATTATTTAGTTCCCCCTTTTACATCGGTCGGTCTCTCTGTATATGTCTCGGGTGGCACTCGAGACACCGAAAATAGGTCTTATATTTTATTAAAAAAAAAAAAACAATGTAAGTGGGAGCTTATTTGTTTTGGCACCTATTTAAAAAATGACTTTAATTTGTGGACTGCCTCTCCTTTCAATTTTTTTTTTTTTTTGTGAAGAGGAGATTAATAACTCACAACTCAAGAAAATAAGCCGAGAGCCCCTCCTTCCTCCCATTCATTTCTTCTCTCTCTGGTTTTTTAAGCTGCGTCGTGACTTGGGTTAACTACGATGCACCGATCAACTAGAAATCACATCGTTTACAGTCTAAAGCAACACTCATCACAACCCAAAGCTACAGTGCATCCCTTGAATTAAAAAATAAAAAATGAATTTAATTTTTCAAAATTATTTTAAGAAAAGCTAATTTCATTGTTACCCAAAACGCGATTCAAAAAAGTGTGCATCCCAATGCCGGAGCGGTTTGCATTTGCTTGGAACTGGTACTTAACATTTACTATTAAATTTATGAAAAAACCAGTGGCAGGTATCGGTTGGCTTTTGTTCAAAGCAGTGTTACAGAAACTTAAAACCATATTGAAATTGGTCAATTTATTGAATCGATTGTAACAATTTTTTACTTTTTTCAAAAAACAATATTAAAATGTACATATTGTTTAACAATTAATAAATATAATAATATCTTATACCTGTCAACTTTAAGAGTGGGCATCGGAAATACGTTGGTACCTGACTTGACTCGAGCTTGAGCCCCAAAATTGGGCGTTGGGCTGCCGGTAGTCGATCTGACTTGGCCTTATAACTTATTTTTGATATTGTTTTATTTAAATATATACATAATTATATATATTATTATAATTATTTATATATTACATTATATAAAATATTTTTTTATTTTAATGAAGTCAGCCCAGGTTTCAAACAATGAAACCGGAAGCCCTTCTCTTAAATTTTTAAAAATTCAAATATATATAAAATTTAAAATTTAGTTTAACTTATATAAAAAATTTAAAAATTATATTCTGACTTTTGTGAAAATTTTGAACGCAACAAAAAATTCCTGGTCGGTCCAATGCACAGCCTTAATGGTCGTTGTTCGTATCAAACAGGATGGACCCGATCTGCCGAATCCACAAAACTCGTCGGCAATAAAGTTATAAATTGTTTGAGTTCAACGGGGTTTAGCCATGGTGGAAAGAAGGGTACAACCAACCAGAGCCTCTGGATAATATCTTGCAGTGGAATTAGGGGAGAAAAAAAAAAGTACCACAGTAAAAAGGCAAAAAAGAAAAAAGTGTCATTCTGGAGGAGTACCCTAATTTATTGCAGGAGAGTAAAGTCTTTGCCGTTCTTTGTAAGCACCAAGTACATTAGGTGCTGTTATTTTAAGTGGGGTTAAAAAAAAAAACCAAAAAAAGGACAAGGAGAGGGTAGAAGAGGAGAGGGAGAAGGGAAAAAACGCCCCCGTTGAGAGGTAAAATTCGTCTGCTTCAAAGAGAACAAACTTAATTGTCCATATCTTTTTCGAGCAGCGCGCCTTACGTTTCCGACCGAGAGCAAAACTGTAGCTCTCTTATCAGTATTGTTTCATATTTTTGTATACGTTAAGGTGAAAACGGTGACGGGTAAATAGTAAAAACTGGTGCGCTTCTTGGCTTGGCTCATAAAAGAGATGGAACGGGTGCCAAAGTGGAAGAAATGATATTAATGCTGAAATTGGAAACACGGTTCTCTCATCAGTGTCATTGGCGAAAGATCTACGGCAAATTTGTCTTCGTATCAGTGTCGGTCCTCTTGTAATCTGATAATGGTACCGGGACACGTCCACATGAAACACTATATCCTCATATCTAGGGCAAATTTGCCCTCGTTTTAGGGGCGGAGGGAGGTGTGAGTATAGTGTGGGCAATTGCCCACACAGACCCATAAAAATGGTTATTTTTATATTAAAATCTCATAGTTGGCTTTGAATTTACATATAGGTGCCCCTTAAAAATTTTAAACTATATATATAACTACTGCTCGTTTGTTAAAACTTTCTGGCTCCACTCCAGCCTTGTTACGTCTGGACATGAAACATGATGCTCCCATCGGCATCATTGGCGAAAGATCTACACCAAATTTGCCTCTGTAGACTTGATTCGAAACACATTAAATCCTTCTTCTTTTTAAAAAAATACATGAAGTTTTTGTAAGATTTTGTATGTATACATTAAAGGGGATTTTTTATATGCTATGTAATATAATTGTCATGTCTCTTGTATCTATATTTACCAAAACTGGTGCACCTGTATACTTTTTGTGGTACCCATATTCGTACCGGTACCAGTACCAGCATCTATGTGACCTAAAATCCTTCGATGAAGAATCATAAGCCTTTATATGGATCTTATTAGCTTTTATTGTTTTTCTAAGTGATTGATTTAAACTAGTGTTTTTTATTTTTTGAGCAAATTATTAGTTGAAAGTACATAGCTAGGCCATTCAATAATACTTATATCGGCCTCCTTTTTGGTGCATCATCCGACAAACGAGAGTAAGCGTGTATATTAATTAATGATACCAACAACATTATTAGCCGATAATCTGTGAATTACATCTTATATGAAATCTGTGAATTACATCTTATACATGCTTCGCCGTGTGCATAAAGTTGATTCCCTTGTACGAAAGCCCCTTGCGGCAGCATCTAGCATTGGCTTTTGTTGCAAGTTTTCTAAGGGATGATACGGTCCATGCGTACAAGATGAGTTAAGATATTGCTTATTTAAACTCATATATCTACTCTTACTTTTTTGATATTTTGTATTTATATGTATTTTTACACGCTCAAAATCACTCGAAAGTTTCTTGAAAAGTGACAAAATTTGTCCTCAAGCTATTGTCAAACTGTTTTTAGATTTGTGGCTATGATCACGTGTTTAGGTTATTAAGTTGAAGTTTTAACAAATCGTAAGTTGGTCAAATAACTTTGATGAGATCACTAAGAGCATGCACTCGCCCTACCGTATTTTTTTAATTCATATGTAAATTTTATAAAATTTTATTTGTTCTATATACAAATTTTGAAAAATGATATTTCAAAATTTAGAAACTTTAATTCGGCCTTCTTCATGAAAAAATTTTGTTATATCCAACTTCACATTTACCAATCTGACTTTTATCCCAAACTCAAAAGATTTGGACAAAGATGCTCCTCTTAGCCTCCCACTTTGTTTTTATTGCCTTTTCCACAAGAGTGTTGGTCGATAATAATAAATTTGCATGAATTTGACATCTTAACAGAAGTATCTTGCCTTAGCTCACGCTTGCCCATAGGAACAAGTGACAAAGCATTGCACGAAACACAATAATTCATCTCTCTCGTCATCAAAATTAATGCCCTTAATATATTTTAATATATATGTGATAATATCACCGATCATAATCTTTATATGTTGCCATGTTGAATATATTATAAGTTGCATGCATGTATTTTTCAGATATGCTCGATCTTATACATCTGAACTTGGTTGGCCAAAAGGTGCAACAAAAGAAAATCCAATGATAAATGCAGATCATTATATATATAGAGAGAGAAGTATGCATCGACAGGGACCCACAGGATTCGGCCAACCTCCATTGAATTTTATGAATAAATTAACATCAGGGTTAAGAACAAGAGCAGTTATTATGGACTGTTTTTATCTCTTTAAAAGAAGAATTAAAGAAAGATAACATTTAAATTTCTTTTGAGAAATCAGGATATGTCCCTCAATAGTCCTTTTAAGAAAAAAAAAAAACTGTCTTGAACATACAAGTTCATGTTTTGCCTCTTATTGACATGCAATGCCGTTTAAAAAATAAAATTGTCATAAATACACCTAAAGATTTAGCAATTATAGATGGAAAACACAAAGCTATGTAATAAAATGACCAGACATATACATGAGCATGAGTGGTTTGACATATTCACGTCCATCTTTTCATTTCTATCCTTGTTTGCATTATTTAAATTCTACTCTCCCAATAAATTAAAAATAAAATCTTTCATTAATTGAACTCAGGTTATACTAGTTAAATTAACCTGAGGCTAAATCAATCAGCTCTTCTTAATTAATTAAATATCCTTCTTTACTAAGATGGTAGAAAGATAATTACCTAACTGAGGCTTATTCACGAAGACATGTACATTTTCATGTTAATTCTGGAGAGCAAAAATGCAGCAATTGACTTCACAGATATGAACTTATTAACCTTTGTGCTTAACCATGATAATTTTTTCTATATTATATCATGCATAAATTAAAGACCAAATTTGCTTTAAAGAATGGAAACCTGGGATGCTCATATTTTCTGCTTCTATATATGAAGGCAGAGCATGTCCAAGGGGCCCCCAACTCATTGAAGATAGCTTGTTTGGACGCTCTTTGGCTGCTTACTTGCAGTTCCTTTGTCAATAACACGGCGTCCCCGTTCTTCCTGTCCCTCCTCTTGATGCCTTTCTCTCCTGGAAAAGGTGATTAGGTTTGCTTCATCTTTGAGCAAGCAAAGAAAGAAAACATAAGGAAAAGGAAGATCATTTCTCTACGCGTTGAAGCATGAGGTGCACATGGAGTCTATCAATTTAGCACTTTGGAGACGCTTGAGAGATCAACAGCCGTGTAGTCCTCCCCACGTGCGAAGCCACTTAATTATTTTTCCATTCTTCTCTTGTGGCTGATACTGAAAAGAGAATATTCTTCGCCATTAGCTACCTAGAACTTACATGCCGCCATGTAATTCTGATTGGTCGCCGCGGCTCAGAATCTGGAAGCCCTCTCGATGTTGCTGCCATTCGCAGCATTTCAAAATCCTCGCGCTCTGATTTATCATAAATCTCCTTTTCTCGTAAGACAAAATTTAAAACTTATAAGCAGCAATCAAAATGCTTCTGCCTATATAAGCCCATATAAAAGGTAGTTAACGAGCTTCTTATACAATGAACTTTGTAGAGTTTTCTGTGCAAATTTTCATAGTGTACTATAAAAGAATGAGACGTGGATCGATATGTAAGTCGAAACATAGCAATGATGTCATCCAACATGACTAAAAGTAGGCCTGATACTCCTGAGAGAGAGAGGAAAGGTAGAGAGTTTGGCTCTAAATGTAACACTGCTCCTACTCGTTCAAGAAGTTTTTGATATGACCTTGTGCTGAGAAATAGGCCTTACCTTGCAAATACATTACCTTAAACAGACCTACATAAGCAAAAAAATATCAACATCACTCTCTCTCTCTCTCTCTATATATATATATATATATATATAATTTATGCAACCAAGATGGGAAAGATAAAAGATAAATGTTAAGAACAATATAGTACCATATCAAGTAGGTCTTTTCCAACACAATCAAATCATGAAACATAAGGTAGTATCTTGATGATCCAGCTGATTTTAATTGTTTTATTCAACCTACTAGAGAGTCCCCTTCTAGGGGATTCAATTTCAAGTAGAAGGATGACTAGTTAAAATTATGCAATGTAGACTGATCGAGTTTATTTAATTACTTTATTCTCTAGTAGATAATTTTAACTAGACCGCCTCCTACTTTGAAATTGAATGCCTTAGAAGAGAACCTCTAGTGAGGAGAATAGAGTAGAAGTAATTAAGATCAACTCTCTTGATGATTAGAGTGTTTTACCTGTATCCAAAAATTAAAACAAGACCATTAAAATACTACATTACGTTTGGGGACTTGATGTTGTTGGAAAATATCATCTACTTGAGATGTTACTGTATTGTTCTTAACGTTTATTTTCCCCCGGTTTGTTATATAAATTAAATCAATTAGACCGGCGATCTGTTTAACTTGATCTGTCCCGGGTGCGTTCACGTTTTTGTTAGCAAATATGCTGACTACGGATCTGCTTATAACGCCAACTTATTCTTGAATAGAAAAAGGCTCGACTGAGTAGGAATTGGAGTAGGTCTAATTAAGCTAGGTGTTAAACAGTGTAACACCATGCATGATCAACGTCACTTTTGAATGCATGTTCTCATTGTAAGCTGAAACGAGCTAGCAGCATAAGATATTGTATACGTGTGTGTGCGTGTGATCTGGCCCTCACATGTGCGTTTAAGCTCTTTGTGTTTGTGCACAAGTGCATGCCATATGCATATGTGCTTATCACTTCCACTCGTGCATGCTTTTAGAGAGAGAGAGGGAAAAGAGGGGACAACCAATAACCCTGTCTCTAAACCACTCCTCAGTTTGATTCCACAGACAGAACCAACACGCACCACCTACCCAACAAACTATGCACCTTTTAGGCAAGAAAGCTAAAGAGATTGACCATTTTCATGTGGGTGTGTCCCTAGGATTTGTGGATTTTTTCATCTGCACTTGCACGGACAAGATGTTGAATCACACCCATCCAAGGCAATGCGTAGGTGGCTGTGAATGTTCATAGTTCGAGATGGTAGGAGGATTCAGCTTATACATATATATTTATATGTTCCTTGGATTTTTCTCTCTGGGTTTGAATGGAGAAATCATTCAGCCTCACACAACACACTATTTGTTACATTGCATTGGGTGATAAGTGCCATCACGCCCCTCAAATGCAATGCATTGAATGGCCGTGGTTGGAAGAAGAATCGAATGGCTAGGATACTTCACCATATATATATATATATATATATATATATATATATATATATATATATAGAGAGAGAGAGAGAGAGGAACAATAATCGGTCCACTTAGTCTCACAACAGCATCATTAATTTCAAGATCAACACTACTCAATATCATTAAGACACCCTCTAAGAATAGAACTAAGGACATGACTATAACAAACCACCCAACTCAACCCTTTGCGCTACCCATCACTTGGTTAGAAAGAAAGCTATGTATTCAAGATGGAACCTAACAAGATGGTACATCAGAGATGAAAGTTGAAAAAGGTATATTTTGCTTTCCCATTTTGGCGTTATAAGAGGGACTTTTGAACATTCATTATATGGGCACTTTTATAATTTTAAAAAAATCATCATAGTGTTCACAAAGGTTGCCCCTCCAATCCTCTACCAATACAACCAACATATATATTGAAGATCATATTATATTACATTCATTTTCATTTTCTTTTTATTTTTCTTCTCAATGTGGTTAGGGTTGGGCAGACCCAGAGCAGACAACATGGCCCAAGAAGAAACGCCATTGGCAATCTCGAATGTTTGCTGACCTTCTTAACTTTCAGTCTGATCAAACGAGTGAACTTTTAAATAACTCTGGATGATAATCATAATGTTCATAAATAGCTTGAAGCCCGATTTCTTCCAGAAAGAGAAGATTGATCAAAAAAGAAACTGGGAAGCAGTGCATATGGGTGCAGCAAGATGATCACATTTTTGGCAAATACCTTTTACTGCTTATTCCTCTCTAACGGTAACATATTCATCCCATAAAAGGAAATTCTAAGAACAGCCGTTTAAACTTTGAAATGTTGGCTTGATATGTCATTCATGTTTGATACATAAAGGGAGAAAAATATCTCAAATATCCAACGGTCTAAAATTCAAAAAAAAAAAAAAATGGTGGACATTTCCAGCACTATTTTGTCTTGAGATTGGTTGGTTGGTCTCAATTGGCGACTAAAGCGGCAGCTTTGTACTAATACTAATAATATTAATTTTAGTTGTGGTATTCTTTTGATTTCATGAAAAAAAGAAATTTCACAATAAAAAAGGGAGGAAAAAGGATTTATTATTTATGGGTAGGGGAGGAGTAAAAGATGGCCAAGACATCTTGTCAAAAGAGACATATTTGTCGTGGGAAATCCAGTGCGGGTCCTCCTCGAGCAGGACCCGCCATAGATATCATCGATCTCTCTCTCTCTCTTCATTATATGCTGTCCCTCCCCCCCATTTATGAGAGGCCCCTCTCTGCTTCACTCTAGAAAATGTTGGGGAGGCAAGCAGTTTGTTGCGATCGGGGGGTCGTCTGTAGATCTTTAATTAGTTTCTTCCATTTTCTCATCTTCTCTGGTGGGTGGTAGCAGAGCTGACGACATTGGTAGTAGCAGTAGAAGTAGCAGTAAAAGCAGCAGTGGGGAGAGGTTTATAGGCGAGTGTGAGGTCCCCAAGAGGAGAGTGTCCAGTGTTTGTAATTGTTGGTGTATTTGTTGTATGTTGTCCTGAGCGATCGGTTCATTTGCTGTCGGAAAACAGAAGGAAGGAGGGGAAAGATCGAGGGAGAAAAAGAAAAGTAGAGGGAAGGATGAGAGAAGGAGGGAGGAAGCAGGGGACGTCGTCGCCGTGCGCGGCCTGCAAGCTGCTGAGGAGGAGGTGCACCCTCGACTGCGTCTTCGCCCCTTACTTCCCCTCCGACGAGCCCCAGAAGTTCGCCAACGTCCACAAGGTCTTCGGCGCCAGCAACGTCAACAAGATGCTCCAGGTCCCTCTATCTCTGCCTTTTGCTTTCTCTTGCTTTTTCTTTTAACTGATAAAGATGTGAAGCAAAGCCCTCTCTTTCCCTCCCTTTTGTTAAACTCTCTAAATTATTTAACGCTGTTAGTGGACGGAGCTCTTGGAGCTGTCTTTCCCGGCCCCCTTCTCTTTTCTCTTCTCTTCTGCTACCATCCTAGAGCAGTTCTTTTACTCGTCAGAGTTCTATTAATGGCGGACATTGATTCTTTAGAATTATTTAAATCCAGTCTCCCTCTGCCTCCTCCTCGTTCTCTCTCCTTGCATAAGTAGGACGGTTTTCGGTGCTACGAACTTCCTTCAACGCATTTAAATATTTTCTTTGAGATTACGCGAAATCTAGCTACCGTCCACCTTTGTGAAATGACAGGAATGCCCTTCTGCCTTCATTTTTAAAAAGTGAAAAAGGACTGTGCCTTTCGTTCGATCTCTTGCTCCTAATTTTTAATCCCTTCCCTTTAGATGGAGCACAATGGGCTGACCCAAGCTGACGTGGCACGTCAAAAGCTGACGTGGCCGGCCTCCTGGCTGGAGGGTTTTCTAAGCTTTTTTGTTTTTTTCATTTCGCGGCCGCTTAAAATGGCGTTTGATGTGAGGTGAAAAGCTCGAGTTTTCGGTTGATTGGAATGCGGCCTCTAAACGGAATTAACCGTGTCTGAACTCTTACTAGCTTGTGTTTTTACACAAAATGGAGGACTGTTTTGGTTAAGAGGGAGCTAAAACCCGGCCCAAACTTGGGTTCAAATCCAATCCGATACGGAATACCTAGTCCGACCCATTTGGATGCACGACACCGAGTGCTATCCGAGTCATATGCAAGAGCCTGTTTTCCCCCAATTAAAAAAAAAAAAAAAAAAAAAACAGCACGTTCTTTCAATTATCTAATAAAATAAACCTTGCAACCTTTTGCTTCAATGGCATCATTTTGCTCGTCATTCATTGATGAGCTCAACTAAAAAAAATAAGGACATTTTCGTTATTAGAAAATTTTTCTATTTGTTTTTTTAACCGTCCATCTCACACGATGGATTAAACAACTTTACGAATGAGCTCGGTGATTCCCCTTAATGTCCTCATTTTCTTTGTTTCAATGTGGATAAACATGTAACGACAATGAGAATCGAACATGAGACACATTGTATACGAACCACACGTCTGACCAGTTACTCTACAGGCCGGGTATAGATAAATAGTAAGAAAAATGCACTAACGGCCTTTATAAAAACAAAAATAGGAAATGTTACATTTCATTTAAGTATAACTTATGTACTAATAGAATTTGAAAATCACTTGTCTACCTTGAGAAGGATCTAAGGCAGGTAAATTTCGGTATCCGTTTCGGTTTTATGGTCTTTTAACCCTTGTCGTCCTTTTTGGCTCCGTGTCGATCAAGTAAAATTTAGGCCGTCCGCTTCGATTGTCTTCCTTCCTTCGCAAGTTAGCTTTTTATTTGTCGACTGCCGTCGTATAGCCATCGAACGCAGGGGCATTCTCGTCAATGTATAAAACCACGCGCCCCAGACTCAGGCCCTCACGTGCAAGTTGCTGCACAATCACGTAAGCGAGATTTTGAAGCCCTACCAAAGTCACGTGCAAAGGGGCGGAGAAGCGGCCGTCTGAAAGGGTATTTTGGTAGTTTGCAATTTCCGCAAAAAGGCCACAAAGTCAAGAACAATTTCCGCTTTATTAAAAATGACACAACTGCTTGTCGTCCTGTGCCGGTCGGTAGCAGTACTTCTCCACGTGTGTTTTTCATACGGCTACATAGTGCCGTCCGCCTAAAATTTTTTTTTTTTTCAATCATTTTCTTGAAATAAAAAATTTCTTTTTTAAATATGAAAAAAAATATTTATAATAAATATTTCTTTTTTAAATATGAATTATAAGCGAAATATTTATAGTACCGTCGTTCAAATACGTTCATTTTAAAGTAAATCTCAACTATTTTCTTACATAACCCAATCTTTTAGCTTGATACCCTCCATTCCTCCTTTTTACTATTTGTGCTTTTTCTTTTCGTAAGCATGGCTTTTGTTTTAAATTATTTATACTTTTTTAATAGTTCATTTAGCATCAATAATAGGACTAATATTTAATGATATATATATATAAATATATATATATATATTCTTGTTATCTTTTAAGTCTGGTTGCTTAATTTTTGATGCCCCTAAATTTATTTTGAGGGGCAGGAGGGGAGTCTCGTGTGGGCAATTGTCCATACAAATGCATAAAAAGTTTGATAGTTTTTTTTATCCTTTAATCAAAATTTTCTAACTTTACCTCTATTAAGAGGCCCGCCCAATTGAGTATAATGGACATACAAAATATATGTCATATCTGACTTCGGTGGGGCCTATAAATACATGACGTAAACTAGAAATTATTAGCCTTTGGTATCCATTTGTCTAATTTGATTAGTTTGCAAGTAAAAAACTTGCAATTTTAAGATGGTAGTGGGATGAGTTTTCTATTGGTGCTGAGGACGCCCATATATCTGTGTGTGTGTGTGTGTTGCAGGAGCTGCCTGTGCACCAGCGGAGCGACGCGGTGAGCAGCATGGTGTACGAGGCGAACGCAAGGGTTCGGGACCCAGTCTACGGGTGCGTGGGCGCGATCACGTCCCTCCAGCGGCAGATCGACGTGCTGCAGACGCAGCTGGCGCTGGCGCGAGCCGAGGTGCTGCACATGCGGATGCGCCAGGCCGCAGCGCCGCTGGCCGCCGTATCGAACCTCATAGAGAACCCGCCCAGCGAGCCCAGGTTGGCCCACCCGAGCCGGACGTTGTTCGGTCTGGAGGACAGCTTCCATCAGGCTAACATTGGCGAGACGCTTTGGTCATGCTAGCTAGCTAGCTCATCAACCAGCACCTACTTTAAGCGACTCTCTCTCTCTCTCTCTCTCTCTCTCTCTCTCTCATGATGAAGTTGTTATTTATTGTAGGGCGTGGCTACGTGTTTATGTTATTTGAAGAGCAGTAGATTACACTTATGTTGGTTTCCTTTATCAACACTTTTTGTACATAAATCTTTTGATCATAGAGTTTATGCTTGATTGAGGTAGCTCATATTCTATCCTTGGCCTTGCTTTGAGTTTGTTTGTTTATTTATTTGGATGACTGCTTGCTACTTCCTAGAATAAGCTGAGGCCGAATTAAAGTTTCTAAATTTTTACATGTAATTTTTTTTTAATAAAAATTTGAGGTAGAGTTAGGGCTCATACGCCCCCCTTGGCTCTGTCCCTGCGTTCAGTAGTAGAGGTACACGTGGACTGGTGTAGGCCAGTGCTCACGCCAGCCAACTCAAGTCCTTAAGCACCAAACTTACTAAAAAAAGGTTACTTAGGTTAGTGCTCTTTTGATAAAATTTTCTGGCTTCGCCGCCATCGATGGATACAATGTCAGGCCATACAAGCTAGCGTGAGGGGTATTTTTATCTTTTAAAAGACCTTTCGAGTTTGTCCGGTTTTGTCCTTATTAAGATATTGTTGGAGGGCATTTTGGACATTTCACATCTCAACCTTCTCACTCACGCGGAAGAAGAAGAACTGCTTATGTAAGTGAAAATAATAGAGACAACCTATTGCTACTCTCGTGTGTGCATGTGAGATTGAAAAATCAACAGCAAATGTATTATGTAGGCCTATAAACAACAAAAATATTACTTGTTCTAACGTCCCTTTCTGTCGGGCTTTTTATGTTTCAAACCCAATTATGATTATTTTTTTTGTTTGAATCTTCATAGTAATTGGAAAGTGTCTATTTTACCTTCAGTGTGGAAATTATATTATCTAATATAAGCTCATAGTGGTAGAGTCGGAAATTTTTTGTTAAAAGCACTAGTAGCATTAATTTTAAAATTTAAGGAGCACTAATACATAAATAAATAAAAGTTAAATGGCAAGTTTGTATACAAATAGGACAGTTTTATACCCATCTTTTGCCTATAATCTAAAGAAAAACAACCTTTTGTAATTTTTTTTATTAATAAGGACCATACACTGTTGACAAGAAATTGTCGAATAAAGGCCTGAACTAAACTCCTCTAACCTGGATAAAAGGAGAATCTTAGCTGTATAAGTTTTTTTTTTTTTTTCATATTATAACATTACATTCTTGCCACATTAACTAATGATTTTGGCTTCTCAAGTTAACGAAACTTTGTTTCGATCTTTTACTTAGATGGTTTTATCAAAAGTGTGGCTTTTACTACAAAAAATTGCAAAAGGTAATTTTTGTTTTTCTGAAATTATGAGCATAATGTATGCAGGCAGCTTTAGTGTTATGTCATCTCACCCGTCTAGCCACTTGAATACCGTTACCCATGTTTTTTACCGTTGCAAGTGAAAGATCATAACAAATGACTGCTATCAGGTTAAAAATCAAATTTTCCAAAAGAGTAAAGGACTTAATTAGTATGTTTAACTATATATTCTTCTCAAAATAATACATACATGACTTTTTTTTGTAGTTCACTTCGCCATTTTATGGAAACGAACATCCCACCGCTCGAATGAGCGCTAACACTCCCCTCCTTCCTTTGTCCCAAGGTCCAGAGCTTTTTGAATGCGGGAATCCATGCTATACTTCAATACATGCATTGTTAATTTTCCTCTACCTATCGTACAAGAGGAGAGTGCCCATGCTACTCAAACTAAACTACCAGCTACTTACACGCTATTGACCTGAGTCCGACCAGTTGCGCTACGCCTCTCATTCTTCTACCCTTTCAAACCTCTCTATTATAAATACTTGTTCAAGAAGATTCAAAGTTTGGCATAGAAGGATCGACCAATTAGACAAAAAACCATGGGATTAATTAAGCACGGCATGCTTTCTTCTTCCTCCGTACCCTACCACAACCAAAAGAGTACCAAAACCTTTTTAAAAAGCAGAATGCTGCCATTATTGACTGAGTCCTTTGATATCCATGTCTTTCACACTTTGTCCTTCACTCTTCTCTCCTCGGGTGATTAATTAGCACACAATCATCCCTGAGGGAGTTGGTGCAGTGGTTGAGGCGGGGCTGGTATGCATACCAGTTCCTGTTTTGGAGTCTCATCACTTCTATGTACTGCAAAAAAGAAGGTACTTATGTGCAAGTTGAAGGATGGGAAAGGGTAGGTGCTTGGCCTTCACTCAAGCAATGAGATTTCCTTCTGCACACCTGACTTAGGAGACAGATGAAAGGAGGCCGCCGGTGAAAACCACCAGGTGGCTTTTATGGAGGGAATCCTTCACCAAAGGCATTCACCCTATATATATATATCTTTTTTATTATAAATTTGCATATTTGTGTGTGTTCCCAGATTTTATAGAAATTTAATGATCATCTGTTAGAAGTTTTAGCTTATAAAATTCATTGTGTCTCCAAAAAGTACAAAATTTTATGCTAATTTTCATAGTTTAGTTTCTAGAGAATACATCGGTACAATTAGTTTAAGAAAATGTAAAAGTATGCTAGTCATTATATAATATATAATGTAATTTGAACTCAATCAATGGCATAGATGTGATCAGCATGACAGATACCTTTAAATCAGTTGTTCTTTGTCCTTATTTGGCCAAAAATGCATTATTGAGCACATAAATTTTTTACCATTAATTAACTTTCAAATTTTTATTTTTGAATTACCATAAAAACCATGACGCACAACAATTTCCTGCAAATTTGGTTTCATATTGCTACTTTTTTCTTCGTCCAACCCCGTGCATGTAGATCGATATACACGTTTTAATTGAATTCAAGTTTTAGAATTTGATAATGAATATGTGTTACCTTAACAATAATTGATAACTGATCTATAATGCCATCTTTTGTCAAATATGTCTTGGTCAATCAAGGAATCAAATTTGCTGTGTTGAATGTTGCCCGATGATTAAAAACTAAAAGTTTGTTGTTTAATAACTTTGCAATTGTTAAGATGTTTATATTTTATTTAAAATAATTTGTTAGAAAAAAGTTAAAGTTTCTGGTTTTTGTTCATTATATAATTGTAGGCAATTGGAGAGCTAACTATGATTTTGGGAAAAAACAACAGCATTCTTTCCGTTTGGTTGATATGATCAATCGAGTATGGATATATCATAACAGGTTCATGCATGCATTAGAACAAAACATTAATCGTGCTAAAGATAAAGCAATGAAGTTATGCAATGTAATTTCAGTATGTTTTGGTTACATATTCTAACACCTGCTTTGTGCTAAATGAAAACGATAAGTATATCAAAGGCCTTAAATTGATTAAAAAAACAAATATAACTTCTCAGAGTCTTAAAGTACATTGTAAATCTGATGCATGCGGTCTTAGTGTTATGAACTACCCATTGGGAATACATAGGATTCCTCTACTTCTTTTCTCTCGATGAAATCATATACCCTTAGTTCAAAAATACTGCAAGTCCAAATGACACAATTTACTTTTCTTATATATGTCAAAAATTAAATTTTATTTTTTCCTATCCCTTTTGAATTAATATTGCTTATGAAACTTAATTACTAATCTTTTAGTTCGAAAGAGTGGCTAAAAATGAAGCAAGCATAGAAGGACAACTTCTACATGTAGGTTTTGCTTTTTTTCAGAATTCAAACATGGGAGGGATGTCTTCTTGGGTGAGTATTGGAAAACTCACTGCACAGCAGCCAAAGCTTTCACCCAACCTCATGTTTGCAAAGGGTACATGGCCCGCTTTTGGTGTCTCGGAATGTCACCAAGAAGGTACAATTATAAAAAAAATTGCTTCTTATTCGCATAGGATACATGACCAATTTTCGGTGTCTCTGAGCTTAACAAAGATGGTACAATTGTGAAAAAGATCACTTTGTATGAAAATAATGTGGCATTTGTTTTTTGAAGTTGCAAAACCACCATGCATTTTTCCTTTCATTATATGAATTAAAGTAGGCGTAACTTTGCAAAGTATCGCATTTGATCATAAGCGGAGTATGGTAATATAAGATCTGACATGCTAATCTGATCTGTTTAATTGCAACCTCATACATAAGCTGGTTCCTTATAAAAGTAGCAGAATTGCCATAAGTGTGTCTCTTTGTGTGTATAAATGAAAAGTCTCATTCTTGTTGCCTACAAACCTTTGCTTGGATGGAGGGAAAGGAATAGAAAAGGTGGTCATTCTGTGTTCGAAAAGCTAATTAAAAAGGAAAGAAAGAGTAATAATTGCTGAGTCTCTCTTTACTTTTCATTTCCGTTTTTTCCCGTTCATCCAAATAAAGTGTTAACACCCTGTTTGGATGACAGATTGAAAGGAATGGATGGAAAGAAAGGAAAATAAGAAAATGAAAAGAAAAAGAAAAAAAAAGAATGGAAAGGAAATGAAAGATATTAATGTAAAAGCTTGTTTGGATGGAAATGAGATAAAAGAAAATACGTTATTGCAAAAGTTATTTTATATATAACTTAATTTTTATTTTATTTATTTTTTGTTTATATTTTTAAATGACTTTTAAATATTTTATCACTTAACTTTATATGCCATTACTACGTAAATATTTTACCACATAAATATTTATTTTTAGAGATTTAATTATAAAAGTACATACAAGTGTTAGTCCAATGTTAAAAGATCATGTGTATGTGCATGCATAAAAGGAATTTTAAAGTGTCATTGTTAAGTGGCTATCCAAACAAATGAAAATTTATAGTACAAAAAAAGGTTGTAGGGTAAAGATAATAGTTGAAAAATGGCAAAAAAAGAAGGGAGAGAGAGAGAAGCAGGTAGACATTGAAAGGAAAAAGGAGAGAACAGTGTCTCATAATGAGACTAAGTTGAACTCCCTATCTCTGCTCTCACACGCATCAAACTCTTCATTTCTTCACATTCATTTGGACACTTCAGATCGTTATCGTACATATCATTCTCAGCTTTTTTAGCAGCAACGTTTTCTTGGTATTTTTTGGTAAAATTATTTTTCTTGGAAAAGTTAGTTAAAACGAAAACAAATGAAAAAATTAATAAGATATTTAACAAATTAATTACAAAAATAATGTGTCATGATGATAAAAATGATCACAAATAATCTCATTTAGATTTCAATTTAAATTCGATTTATTGATGATATCACTACAAAAAAAGCGAAAAAGCAAGAAGCACAAAAAAATGCGAAGCAAAGCATTAAACTGAAAAAAAAAAATATTTTCCCATTTCTTCCAAAAGCACGGCCATTTCATTTTTCTCATCTTTTTATAATCAATATTGTGATATTTTTAAAATATTGTGATATTTGTGACAATACAAATGTTTCATTTATATTATACTCTAACTTTTCTTCTGGTGTTTCATTTGTTTTTAGTATTATTTCTTGGTTAATGAATGGCATCTCTAAACAAATAAAAAAGAGAATTACGTCCCCTAGAACTCCCAATACACGTCTTATGTCTTAATTGATACGGAAGCTCATGAGCATGATCCAAAAAGGATCAGCTTAGCATTATTGAACTCTAAAATAATGCTACTATTAACCAGATGTCCATAATAACAAATTCTACTTTCTCAATCAAAGTACAAGCAAGATCCACGTAAGATCTTCATGTTTGAAATTTTCTAATATTCATCGTTTGGACATTACACTACTAAACAAAAACATTGGAACTGCCTATATCTCGTGTTATGACATACACTGCATCCCAAGGTGGTTGGTGCCGTGGGTCAAGTGGGGCCTGGTAGGTGGTTAGTATGTATTCTGAATCTTCAGAATGTCTACTTTTTATGCTGTAAAGGAAGACACCAATATGCAAGTTGAAGCATAGCATGACACTTTACCTAAAGCACTGAAAGTAAATCTAAACGTTGGGAGAATTAGGGGAAGTATGAGAGTTTTGGCCCTTTAGTGAGATTGTACAATGAAATACTTATTCTGCTTACCTAACTATGACATAGATTGTGTTATATACCACTGTGGTATGGACATATTCTTTTATTACGTCCACCAAAAGTGAAGAACTTCCTAAGATATACGTAATAGATATTATGGAATCTTGCTTCACTAAACTTTAGATTACGCCGAATGCATCCGAAGATTATCATCTGTTTGGAAACACTAAAGAAAACAAATCAAATTCACGGTATGCAAGTTGTTCCAATGAAAAGATTCCACAAGATAAACTACTCACAATTAGACGGCCGGGAAGATATACTTGATTAGAATGGATATCAATAATAATGAAGTGGAAGTGGCGGCAATTGATAGGAAGATGACATATATTTTTCTTGTCTCATGCAAATTCTTGGGGCATTTTCATACGGAGAAATGGGCGTTTTGTTATGGAGACAAGAAATATAGAATGAAGTAGAGCCACGAAATGATTATAATGCATCAATAATTGACGTTGTATCGATGAAGCATGTAAAAAGGCTCATGTGGGTTTTCTCGTGAACCTCTCCCCTAAGTTGACACGGCATCGTTTGTTCAAAACCCACGGGTTGGTGTCCCTCGCCTTTTAAGGCCCACACGAAGTGGATTGATCCTTGTGGCCATAAGAAAAACTTTCAAGTTCTATCTTATAACTAGAGATGTTAATATATTCAATTTTGATCAGATATTCAACCGAATTGTTTTAAAAAAATCAGATATGAAAAAAAAATAATATCTAATTAAAAAATCAGATCATATTCGTATTTGTTTATATCATATCATATTCGCATTTCGATATAAACAAATACTGAAAAATGTGGATGTAAAAATCGGATTCAGATATAGTTCAAAATTTGTATTCGAATTCAGATACGGATGTAAAAATCGGATTCAGATCGGATTTGCACTATGAAAATTCAGATATAACCTTTAGTATTCAAATCCGAATATCCAAAACAACAGAGACTATTAAAGGTATATCAGATTTGAATATGATCCATTGACATCCTTACCTATAACCAACTTTGCAAACTCAAGCTCTTGGCCTTTGAGGGTAATAGGCAGCTGGTCAGAACTTCAAATCTCATCATAACTTTGTAGACGGCCATGCTTGTCCGTACTCGCTTAGATGAACGTTCTCTATGTGGTCGAGGTTGCGGCTATCGCTAGAAAATGTTTAAGTTTGGATCTCTCCAAATCTAAAGTAGTTTTATTTTGTTAAGAAAACATTATTATTATTATTATTATTATTATTTTGGGGGAGAGGGGCACCTTGAGAACAAAATGTAACATGTAAGGCTTTTGCTGTCGTACTACTATAAGTTGGCATGTAGTTAACATTTTCAATATACGAATAAGTTGGCATCTGGTTAATATTCTTAATATATGAACAGCAATCAGTTGCATGTATGAAAATAATGTGCTGCACGCACGCAACCATGATGAAGACATGCACCGTGGGCCCCACTGAGGCCGACTCTCTTTGAGTGAGAGTGGTGGCTTGTGAAATCATGCATGCAGCATGTGGGGCCCACCTCCAAACCACATGAGTGAACATCCCCTTCTTCCCTCCACCGTTACTACTCATGAGATTCTCACCACCTTTCCTTCTTATATTAGGCACTGGCGTCCTTATTCCAAAGGTTTCTTTTTTTTTTTTCTTTATTCGAGTTTATGATGTGCTTTTGGGGATCAATCTTGCCTTGCCTAAAGGGATGTTAATATATCTAATTTGAATAAGATATACGATCAGGTTTAAATTTATAGAATAAATACATAAATATCTTATTGGATTCAAAGTCAGGTCAGATTTAGTTTTAAATAAATATCTTATATCAAAATTCTCTTACATTTAAAAATCGGCTGGATTTGATTCAAAATTTGGATTTGGATTCAGATATGAATATAAAAAAGAGATTAGAATTCGATTCAGATTGTAAAATCAGATTTCAGATTCAGATTCAAATTCAGATTCAAATATGACTTCCTTTTTTCATTTGTATTTGAATCGGATTTGAATCCGATCCATGACATGCTTAACACCCCCTTGACGGGCACCCATGGCCCAGCACCAGCGGCCCAATATTGACAACAGGATATTGGATATCAATTAGATATAAGAAATTCAACTAGTTCCTTGTTATTTGATGAAATATTTAGTTAAAATCAAATTCAGATCCGAATATGGTTGGATGTCATTTCTTAAAACTGAATCCAATACAATTTTTTGGATCCTGATGTTATTTCTCTTTCTATATCTCCTTCAATATGTAACTTCGGGGAGGTAGTTGGGTCAGATATCTAATCCGAATTCAATCCGTTGAAATTCCTACCCATTGCTCCCTTGCACAGACAAAAAAGAAATTGACTTTTTGTTTTTACATTTTGTTATGCCCGTAAATCATTTTATAAGTGAAAGCACTCGAACACGTGGTGTGTTCGGGCCCTAACATATAACGAGCTCGGGTTGGAGTCACCCAGCAACATGGCCAATTGGTCATCGATCTCCTTTGACTGATTAATCAACGCATTGATCAGCGAGAGTTTGGAACAAACATTTGGCTTTAACTGGAGTGGGAAAAAGTGTTCAAGCACTTTACTTTATCTCGAAGACAGAAGGAGAAAAGAAGAGAGTTCTGAATCTTCTGATGTGTTCCACATGTTCTGTCGTCTCATGCTTGTTTGCAGTCAGTGGGCTTCACCTCTGAACGACACACTTCTGCTTCTTCTCCCATTCAAACAGCGGTCAAATCAGGAACAGAGCCGCATATGGGCCTGTGCGGGGCAGTTGCCCACACACTCCTACGAATCTAAGTATTTCCATATTACTTGGCCCTAACCATTTTGCTTATTTATATACTAGTACCCCAATTAGTTTTATATCTAATATCGATCAGGCAAAAATATATTAATTTCTCTAAATTGGGGGTGTATAAAATGCTTTTATGTAGACATAAAATGCAAAGAGAAGGAAGAAAAGGGACCTGATCTGCATCTGACTCGGTTGCTCACTAAAATCTGCAACTTTTCAATGTAAGCATAAAACCTGTACTGTCGTAATGGGTATATATGGTCTAGACCGGTCCGGTTTATGCACATTTTGTTGGACTTGGATATGTTCCTTTCGAAGTCATTCGAACCTAGTATAGGGCTGGGCAGGATGGTCCAAACACACACACACACACACACACACACACATATATATATATATATGTGTGTGTGTGTGTGTGTGTGTGTGTGTGTGTGTGTGTGTGTTCCCTATAAGCTTATATGCAAAATCAGTTCTATAGGGAAAATCTACTTGAAGAAAATTCTCAACCCAACATAGAATAAGAAACATAGAAGTGCAAATGATCCTTTTAGAAGAAAAGGCCATTTGAATGTTGTGCTTTATTCTCTTCTTTTTCACTCTTTTTACCAATCTAGACCCTGTTTAACACACACTTATGGTTTAGGTTGTCTTCAAAGTTGATTTCTTAGTCTAAATTTTTGGCAATTGACCATCTTAGGTTGAAAGTTAGTCTTGAGCTAAGTTTTTGCCCCCATTAATCTGTCTGTGGCCAAGTCCTATATATATATATATATATATATATATATATATATATATATGCATGTTGATCAGTTTTGAGGTGCCCATGTTCTAGCTTTGTGGTCCTCCGGCCGCATGTTCGTCATTGATTTTTCGTATCAATGCTGTTGCCACTTTATGAAAGACTATATGTCCTATGCCATATATTCTCTATAAAAGTCTACTACCACTTTCTATCTCTTCTTCTTTCCACCCCACTTTTATCATGCTGAAGCTGCTCAAGGTTGTGCTCTTTTTATGAGCCATCATGTTAGTAATAAAAGATAACTGACTTAACATGAAAAGTTGCATGTCTGGCTGCATCACGCAAGTGAAATTGTGGACCATATAGCTGCAGCATTTAGGTCTTAACTCCAGGGGCAACTTTGGTCTTAGATAGAAAAATGAGTCATTGTTGCTTGCCTTCAAGGCTTTCTTGGCAACTCACATTCGATATGTATCTACATTCTTCTAGCACTTATCAGTTATCATTATGCTTCACTGCTTTGTTGATTTTTCTTCCATTGTTGAAGGGGGGAACTTATCTAGTCTTAGACCCTCATAAGCTGTCATGGGACTGTTCAACAAAGATTTTAGCTTCTGAAAGTGGAGATGGTGAAATGATTCAACAAAGATACAGTTGTTTCCTCGTCCATCCTTTGGGGGCTGTTTGGTAATGGAAACAGTGACAAACTATTTCCTGAATCTACCTCAAACATATATATATATATATATATATATATATATATAATATATATATATATATATATATATATATATAGTGCTGTTGGTATTTATTTGACTTCTGGAGGCCATCTCAATTGCTTCATCCATTTCTGGCCTGGTTTTAACAAATAATAACCATATGGATGGATGCAAAGTGACAAAAATTATATGTAAAAGCAAAGTTTCAGGAAAATCTGATGTGTAGATCTGAAATTGACCTGCACATTCATGTTTTCTTAGTAGATTTAATTCTTAGCTAGGTTTTACCCCACCTCCCTAACAAAGAACTGCATTCTTTTTTCTCAGTACTTGCTAGGTTGGATGTATTGGGGCTTTTAGGCTCTTCTTTTTCCCTGATGCATGACCACCTTTTTGTGATAATTGATGAACTGTACCATGATGTTGATCAAGTCAATAGCACTAAGATGATGGCTTCCAAAAATGTCCACTTCTGTGCATGCACTATCAACATAATTCTTGTCTCTGAATTCATGAACCACTTGGTAACCTAGACCTAAATTGTCACCTATGTGTTCCCTCCCCTCATCTAGGCCTTGCATAGATCTATCATATAGATTTTGAAATCAATGGCTCACTTCAATTGGTACACAAACAAGGGATGTTTTCCTCCCTTATGTTTGGTATTTGTAGGAAAATGAGACCCAGATTATGAACTAAGGAGTTTCTCCAATTATAGGTCTGCATAAGTGCATGGGTTGAATTGGGAAGAACATGGAAAATGGGGCACCAGGCTTTTGGAGAAACTTAGAATTTCCTATTCCCTGAAGGGTACTGACATCTGCTACTGTTCCAAACTTTTGGTGCTCCATCTGTTCACCCAAGGGAGGAGCCAAGGGGCTGACTGTTTAACATATACAAAAAGAATTTAAAGATTATATTTGGCCTCCTATCAAAATTTTGAAGTTATAATTCGGTCTCCAACAAAAAATTCTTAGCTCGGCCCCTTTTTTTAGCCTTTTCATAACAACAAACTGCTAAAAAGGATCATTTTTTGTATATTCAGGACATAAATTTCTGCTTTTTTTTTTTTCTTTTTTGTTTGAAGCAACAAAGAAGCCACTGTTTGTTTAGGCTCACACTAGAGTCACCATAAAACTCCAAGATTGAAGATCACATAGACCCCAAAAACCTTTTCCCCATCAGACATGCAGAGGCTCTGCCAAGCGATGATAAAAAAGAAAAGAGCAATGGCAGCGCATGAGACAATGACCAACCATGTGCTGCCATGGGCCTATAGCCAGCTGAAGTAACTCTCTGCGCTCAAATCTCTAGGTTTGAATGACAAAAACCAAACTTCTGTGTTGTTGCAAGGCTTGCAGATTGTATTCATGCCCAAGTGGTTAAGGCCAAGACATGGACATGTCACTCTTCTTGCTTGGACAGAAAATTATCTAATACCCATTACTTTCCTTTTCAAAAAAAGACAAACAAACAAGATCAAACGGTTTTTGGTTTTTTAGCAGACGAGTAAAGATTTGATAGGCTGTCTCTGTTAATGGCAATTAGTTACATAGGCCATGTGCTAAGAGATCAACGATGCATGTCCGGACGTTGCCGGAAGAAGAGATCAACGATTCGTTGAATGACCGGACGTTGCTGGAAGAAGAGATCAATGATTTGTTGTAGTTTGTCCTCTGGAACAGGAAACTTGTGCAGTTTTTTTTCCTCGGAGTTGATGCGAACATTGACAGGATCTCATGGACTGTGCGTCAGTCTATGTTTCCAAAATCCATAATTTCTATAGTTGGCAAACTCGTCAGCTCACTGATCACCAGGTCAGGGAGAGTTGATTGAGTGACACAGCTGGGTTAGGTTATAAAATTAAATAATGCATTTTTATATAAGTAGACGAAAAAGTAAGTGTGCGGGGACTTCAAGTTTTAACTTTTTCCCCAACGAAAACTGAATAATATCCAATACGAGTAGTTGTTTATATTTAGTAAAGTTTGTGATATTTCCCAACAAAAAAAATTATATATTCAGTTATGACAATAAAAAGGAACATGTAGTTAGTTGATAATCCTAGTTGCCTCGATAGACCCTGACTCGTGGGTTGCCGCAGAGAGTTTGCCAACTATGGTAATATATATTTGTTCTAACGGTGTAGACTTCCAGCCAAATAGGTTTTGGTAGGGGAAAACTACACCTCCTCCAGCCAAATAGGTTTTGGTAGGGGGGAAAAAAAAAGACTATAGCGGTGAAGTAAAATCACCGGTATAGGTTTTGCCTTTTGGTTCGACATTATCCCCGTGGAATTTCTCACAGGTATCACAACTTATACCGATGACAATCAGGTGCGAATTGTTGTCTATGCTGGTAAAATGAATCACCGTTACAGCCCTGTTTTTTTGCAGCTGCATCGACAGGCGAAGTTCCTCGACTGAGTAACGCTGTTTACTTGAGAGGAAGACCTTTTGTTCCGCCAATGGATGCCTTATTTGTGTCTGTTTTTTCCATTTTTGTCCTCGATCAATATTAATATTTCTTTTGTTCAGAATAAATGCAGGCTAATTGAGATGTACTAGAATTAGCATCCCAAGTTAGATTCCAGGATCAGATGCTGTTGTGGTTTTGAGATTGGCAATTGGATTTGAATATGACATGAATTTTCTTCGCTTTATATTTGAATTTAAGTACGTGACTATTCAATTAATGGGATTTGCCAGAACGCAACTTTTATCTGAATCCAATATTGACATCCCTAAGATTGTATGCCCTTCTTTTAGCATTCATGGCTTTTACAGCCCTTATGAACACGAACCTGCTTCCTTACTTTTGTCATTTGTTGACCAAAAAACTTAAGCCAACTTTGCAACACAATTAATTTGAAGATCGTTAAGGCAAAAACCCAACATTAGAGATGCCAAATAACATGCTCGACAACTAGTGGTGAAGCCAGGATTTTTTGGCTGAGAGGCACTTTGAGTCACCGACCCGTGTTTGGTGTGGGCATCACATGTGACTGAAGCTGGGTCTCTATCTTCACTGTAATAGGATCACACTGTAGCTCCGCTACTGTCGGCAACTTCAACTAATTGCATCCCCATGAGACTGACACACCAAATCAGATCATGCATGGATAATCTGTCTCAAATACCAAATGGCATCACACTTGATACATAGCCCTTTCTCCAAACATCCTGGAAACTACTGTTTGGAACGTGTGCCCAAGCTTCTACATTTTCTCATCAATACCAAAGCCAGTTGCACCAACTGCTATACAGTTCCATGCACCGAACCTGAGTATTGTTTGCAAAAGCATCACTAAAAACTTGCCCTTAAGCTAATTACCTGTTTCATACAAACCCTTCAAGTGTAATTCCTTATTGTGGCATGTATAATTTTATCATCGTATATGTTTCACTTGCTGCCACTTATCTATTTAGATGTGAACCTTTCACAGTTCAAAAGTACCTTCACGTGAATGATATACAAATGCCTGTGATGACCTTATAGCATATTGGCCAAATAACTGCATACAAAAGTCGCTTTTGTGCAAAAGCTTTGAGTGTTACAGACTAATCTTTAGAAGTATAACTGTAACAATCTGGCCTAAAGCTGACCAAAGTGCTGAGATGTTGGATCCCCATCTCTCTCATAGCCTAACAAGTCCACAAAGCAACACAGAGTGATCATTCTCTTCTAAAATTTCCAAATAGACCATGGAATTCATGACATGTTAACCCCTAAATCTAAAAGACGACCCAAATTTAACACAAACGGCTAGTTTAACTAGTCTCAAACTGTCGCATGGTCTCCTAGAATCATCACTTGAAAGGTGAACCAACGACGTCACAGGAAACCGATTGGACTCAGCGTACTTGATCATCATTCACATTCAAAATTTTCAGTGGCAGAATATTCTCAAGTCATTCCACACGTAAGATTGAACTGTCCATCAAAAAGCTATGGAGCTGCCTTCGACCGTATAGGGTTTGCTGCATTAGAACTTGGCTGGGAGTGGCGTTCGTTCAGTTCCACGCATTCATGATAATACAAATACATAGAGAGGTGCCGCACCACTCATTCCCGTGTATTCTTTATTTCTCTTGCTTTTTCAAGCCGTTAGATGGCATAATTAACCTCCTAATTGGCTAATTATAAACATTTCTTCCATTTTACCTAAGTGTTTCATTTTTGTATTTCCTGCTCAACCAAAATTTTCGTTTGTCGATACAAGGAAACCCGCTTACTCATGCATGTCATAATATGATACAAAAATTAGGCATAAATTTATGTAATGGGTTGATCCACAAGGTATTGAGCAGTCGTGCAGTATCAGATACCAAGGAAAACACGTCCTTTTTTCTTATTGAAGAATATATGAATTTCTAGAGTAAACCGAGAGCTAACTTTCAGAAAAATTAATTGCGTCTTATAAAGGGAAACTTTCCCATAGGTTGGAGCTGTGAAAGCTTCGAGTTTTTCTTGACTATGCCGTGATCAATTGTTCCACAAAATAAAAAAAGTATATACACTTTCCATTAGCACAGGAAACACTTTTGCATTAACTTACATAGACTATACAAGCTGATACACAGCCTCGAAGGGTGCAAAAATCAATAAAAGATAGATATTATATGTGTACACTAACTTCCATTGCCCATTTTTATGTACCATGCCGCTGACAGTGCTTGCTAACGAACCTGAATAATGATAATCATCAAGGAAAAGAAGAATAAGGATACAAGTAGAACTGCACAAGCATCCCCACTAACAGGGTGAGTCAGCAGCTCCTAGATTGTAATATGCATGATCTCTGACAATAAATTATGTTATTGCATTCATTTACCAAGGAACATTTACCTCTAGCATAGGATCCATCGTCCCGCTACCTGAGTGTAGAACACTAATGAAGCAAGATAATAATCTTATAGCTGATCTGTCAAGCTAAAGTAGCCCTTTTGCCCTTTGCATCTCTCGACTGCCAACAGAAAATAGAGATCTATATGAGAGAGAGAGAGAGAGAGAGAGAGAGAGAGAGAAGGAGAGAGGCAGACAGACCTGTGTACCAACAGATTTTTTAGACTCCAAGAACTGACTATAGATCCCATAGAGTCTCTGCCTCTCCGATTGTGAGACGGACGGCCTTGCCTTCAAAGCCACCGCCCTCAAAGTTGAGTTGTCTATAACTGGAACTCTACCATTTACTGGACCATTCATGCTTTCTAGAAGTTTATGAACGGATGCAAGTTGTGCATCAGATAAAACAGCTTGGAGGTCAGCACCACTAAATCCATCAGTTACGGAAGCTATAGCATCTAAATCAACATCACTTGCCATGGGAAGCTAGTCAAGAAAACACAATAAACAAGTAAGCGCATAGAAAAAAAGGGGATACAAAAAACCTTCAAGAAAAACAATCCAGCTAACAAATTTTATGAGGAAAAAGTCTATTGCAGGCATCAGTTGGCATGTGCAAGTGATATGCAGGATCATCATTTGTATTGATAAAAAAATAGTCAGACAAATGTCAACGATATCATTCTCCACAATTGCTTGGAGAAATCTTGGAAAGCAAAAAACACATACAAATGACACAGATCACAAAATTATGAATGCTCTTCTCTTCCCACAAAAAACATCTACAGCATTTCATAAAATACTTTAAATTATAAAACGAAACAAAAAACTGACATGTCATACACAAATATATGCATAATATTGTTTCCAAAATGAGGAAAATATGATGATTTTTACTGCGTTTTATTGAGAAACTTCTTTTGGCAACATTTTCAAAATATCATGCTATTTTTCCAAATGATATTGTTTAGGAAATAAAGACACAATATTCTCAACATTGGTGACCATTTTGCAAACAAGTTTAAGTTGATCAGTTCTGACATAAAGCATGTAAAACGTCTAATATTGTATTATCTATTATGTGGATTTAAGCAATGATATCATAACTAACCTTTCTAGAGAGAACTTTTAGAATATCCAGTCTCTCATGCTTTGAAGGAAAATCACAGAAAAGAAGTCGATCAAGTCTTCCAGGACGCAGAAGTGCAGCATCAAGCAGGTCTGGCCGACTGTCAAAATGTGCACAAAAATGAAACTTGAGTTGCAAGCCCAAGAGCATAGAAATAGCGATTGAACATTGTCAAAATATCTAACAGTGTTGTGTGCATTTATATGCTTATACATGGATCTATATATATATAATAGTATGTTTTCCTTTGTAACGTTTTAGTTTTTTTTTCATTTTCCTCCTTTTGTATTTTTTTGTTTCTTTTTTATTTTTCTGTATTCCTTTTTTCCATTGACTAGCTCCAATTGATAGAATTCTCGCAATCTCAACTGCTAGCCTCATTGTGCTTTGCCGTATATTCTTCGAGTGCCTCCCCATATTCTTAACCTTTTGAAGATGGATTTATAAAATTCAGCTTCAGGTCTGTTGAAGTATGTTAGATGGGTCTCGGGACCGGGTCCGGATCCGTATCCGATCCAACTTGTAGCCCTTGTTGGGCATTATTTAAGTCGTGTAACCCTAATCCTTATGGTGTGAATGAAAGACTAAGGAGAGAGAGAGTCTGGCGGCTAGTGGGCACCGACTCCTCCTCATTCGTGGTTTTTTCCCTCTTGTTAAGGGTTTTCCACGTTACATCGTGATCGTTGTTTCTCTTCCTCTTCTTGTTCGTGTTTCTACATGGTATCAGAGCCGACGAGTTTGGGAAATTTTTAGGGTTTGTGAAGTTCCAACCCTAATATCTCTCACCGCTACCATCGCCACCACTGCAGTCACCGCCGCCGCTGCAGCAGCCACCGCCGCTGCCGCCGCCGCCGTTGCTTCAGCAGCCACCGCCGCCGCTGTACCCAATACCACCGTCGCTGTTTCCGCCGCCGCCGGTGTCACCCTTTGCGCCATCGCCATCGCAGCCACTCTTGCGCCGTCGCTCTTGCGTTGTTGACCGTCACCGTCACCGTTGTCCCCTGCGCCACTGCCTTTTGCGCCGTAGTCTTGCTTCCCGGAGAAGAAAGAAGATATGCGTGCTTAGGCGCTCCTAGGCTTGCCTCCCCCTATTCACGTCACTTCCTAGGGGTCTTTTGCAAATCCGGTGAAGTGCATCCGCCTCTTACCTGCAATATATTGCTTGGTTGATCTTTGATTCCATCTTCTTGTTTTTTTTTGGCGCCCACCGTGCAAGAAGAAGTGGCTGGTCCGTGACTTGGTAGAGGACGTAAAGGAGGAGAGGAGCGTAACTTGAGGATTGCCTCAACGTCCGCCGGCGCTCCGGCGATCGCATCCCCCTTTCCTTACAAAAGACCGGGGTTAAATTGGTCTTACGGGTGAAGGCTTTCCTCGTCTCGAAGTTGATTTCCTATTCACTTCTATACCTTGATACTTGTTGGGTTTTGCCTCTTGGATCTTGATTCCAGCAAGGAGAACGTGTGGCACAACCTCTACCCGTGGGAGATTGCAGCCCGAGAGAGAGAAGGCACAGCTTCCGTTGAGCGACATCGACGATCGTTTCCCCCAATTGACATTCCGTTCACTCTTGGGGCTGATTGGGCATCCGGATATTACTGCCCATTGGTGCTCTCCGTTGTCATCGGTGCCTCTCTTGTTGTATCGCTGCTCGTGCCTCCTATTGGACTATCTGAGATTATGGCAGCTTCTTCATCTATAGACGTTATGGCGGATTGCCGTATGGGAGAGTGGATCATTGACAGTAGCGCTACTCACCACATGACCGGCGATCATAAGGTCTTTCATGGGTATAAGCTTTCATCAGGAAAGGATCGTGTTTCCCTTGCCGATGGTTCATCTATCTCTGTGGCTGGAAAAGGAAGTCTCCCACTTTTGAACAAGTTCTTAGTCCACAATGCTCTACATGTTCCTCATATTCCCTTGAATCTCTTGTCGGTTAGCAAGATCACGAAGGAGTTAAATTGCGAACTTATATTTTCCGCTGATCGCTGTGTTATGCAGGACTTGGTGACAGGGAAGAGGATTGGGATTGGTCTAGCTTCTGACGGGCTCTATCGTTTACCTATGCGTGCTGCTCAGGCTCTCATGACGGCAGTCAGCCAAGCCACGAAGAATAGAGAGGACTCCCTTCAGTTGCTTCTACGGTGGCATGAGCGCCTTGGACACTTGCCTTTTGGCCTTCTTAGACAGTTGTTTCCTGATATATGTTCTAGGTTAGATATGACTATGGTGTCTTGTGATGTCTGTCACCTGGCCAAACATGTTAGGGCTTCATACCCTTTGTCTAGCCATCGGTCTAATGAGGTATTTGCCATGATTCATTCTGATGTGTGGGGGCCTGCAGGGATTCCTTCTTGTCATGGTTTTCAATATTTTATCACCTTTATAGATGATTATTCTCGTAACACTATTGTCTACTTGCTGAAAGACCGTAGTGAAGTTCCTACTGTCATAGAGACTTTCATTGCTTATGTGGAAACTCAATATGTTGCATCTGTTAAGACTTTTCGATCTGACAATGCTCGAGAGTATATGTGTCAGTCTGTTGATAGCTTCTTTCGAAAAAAGGGAATTGTTCATGAGACTTCTTGTAGTTATACCCCTCCTCAAAATGGAGTTGCTGAACGAAAAAATCGTCAGTTATTGAATATGACTCGGGCTCTTCTTTTTCAACGTCATGTTCCAAAAAAGTATTGGGGGGATGCTGTGCTGACCAGTGCGTATCTTATAAACCGGTTGCCTAGTCGTGTGTTGAATGGGAAGACGCCTCACTCTCTGTTACCGGGGACTCGTGAACCTTTCTCTCTTCCACTCAGAGTTTTTGGTTGTGTTTGCTTTATTCACAATCATAGTCCTCACATTAAAAAGCTTGATCCAAGATCTATTAAGGGCATTTTTTTAGGGTATTCTCCCACTCAAAAAGGGTACAAGTGTCGAGACCCTTCCACTGGTCGGGCCTATGTTACCAAAGATGTCACTTTCCTTGAACATGTTTCTTATTTTTGTGAGAATCCTCTTCAGGGGGAGTACTCTATGTCATGGGAAGAGTATTCTCCGAGTCAGGAAATTCAGTTTACAGATTTTTTGGACTACAGGCGTGACTCCGTTGGTCCATCTAGTGAGGTGCATGAACAGGAGAAAAATGGTCCATCTAGTGAGGTGCATGAACAGGAGAAAAATGGTCCATCTAGTGAGGTGCATGAACAGGAGAAAAATGGAGAGCGTTCCACTGAGGCAGAAGAGAAGTGCAATCATTTATTTGGGCAAGTTTACTCTACGCGAAGAGTTTGTATAGATGAGATGACAGGTGGTGAGAATTCTACTCCCAATCCAATTAGTCCTTCCCTGGATGACCCAAGTCGTGCGCAGAAGCAACCTGTTGAAGAAGAGATTCAGACTATTGCTGCTAGTGAAGAGCTTCCCATCGCCCTGCGAAAGGGTGTCAGGTCATGTACTCAACATCCTATTGGTAACTTTGTTTCATATTCTAAACTGAGCAAGGACTACAAATGCTTTGTATCTTCTCTTTCTTTGACTATGATTCCCAGGAATGTTGCTGAGGCTCAGAGTGATCCTAAGTGGACTTATGCAATGCAAGAAGAGATGGAAGCCTTGCGAAGAAACATGACATGGGAAGTTGTAAAGATTCCTGAGGCGGCTCACTTGGTTGGATCTAAGTGGGTCTACACCATCAAGTACAAACCAGATGGGAGTGTTGAAAGATACAAAGCTCGTCTTGTGGCCAAGGGGTTTAGTCAGAAATATGGGATTGATTATTTGGAGACCTTTGCTCCTGTTACGAAGATGAAGACTGTCAGAGTCATTATTTCTTTAGCTGTGATGAAGGAGTGGAAGATGTACCAACTTGATGTCAAGAACGCATTTCTCAATGGAGACCTTGAAGAGGAAGCATATATGTGTATGCCTCCAGGATATGAGGAACCTGAAAAATGTTGCAAGCTAAGGAAAGCTTTATATGGGCTCAAGCAATCTCCTCGAGCATGGTTTGAACGACTCAGACTTGTCATGAGACAATGTGGATACCATCAAGGGAATGGAGATCATACACTTTTTGTGAAGAGAAATAAGCAAAAGGTTACTATTCTGTTGGTATATGTTGATGATATGATTGTCACAGGTGATGATGAAGATGAAATAATGAAGTTAAAGAAACTGTTGGCGATCGAGTTTGATCTTAAGGACCTTGGTAAGTTGAAATACTTCCTTGGCATAGAAATTGCTAGGTCTAGGACTAGCCTTGTGCTAAATCAACGGAAGTACACTCTAGATTTGTTAAAGGAGACTGGGAAACTAGGGTGTAGACCAGCTTCTACTCCTCTAGATGCTGGCCATAAGCTAAGTCTTAGAGACAGGGAGCCACTCTGTGAAGAGGCAAAAAGAAGATATCAATGTCTTGTAGGGAAGTTAATTTAAGTTACTCTCACTAGACCTGATATTACCTTTGCTGTGAATGTGATGAGCCAGTTCATGCATGCACCCACGGATGCCCACTTGAAGGCTGTTGACAGGATCTTGTGCTACTTGAAGAGGAATCCTGGCAAAGGTCTCTTATATGTCAAGCAAGACACTCTTGGGATTGAAGGTTATTCAGATGCAGACTGGGCAGGCTGTATTGACACTAGGAGGTCCACCTCTGGCTATTGTATTTATTTGGGAGGGAATCTCATAGTGTGGAGAAGTAAAAGGCAAGATGTTTGTTCGCGTTCCAGTGCTGAAGCAGAATACAGAGCTGTTGCTATGGGAGTTTCTGAGCTTTTGTGGCTGAAAGTATTGTTGACTGATATTGGTATAAAGGTTGAAGAACCAATGAAGATGTATTGCGATAACAAGTCCGCAATTAACTTGGCCAACAACCCTGTGCTTCATGACAGAACAAAGCATGTTGAGATTGACCGGCATTTCATTCGAGAGAGAATTGATGCTAAAGAACTTGTACTTCCTTACATGAGATCTGAAGACCAAACGGCTGATGTTCTGACGAAGGCTTTATCTTCGAGCTCATTTGAGAGAAATGTATCCAAGTTGGGCATGTTTGATATGTATGCCCAACTTGAGGGGGAGTGTTGAAGTATGTTAGATGGGTCTCGGGACCGGGTCCGGATCCGTATCCGATCCAACTTGTAGCCCTTGTTGGGCATTATTTAAGTCGTGTAACCCTAATCCTTATGGTGTGAATGAAAGACTAAGGAGAGAGAGAGAGTCTGGCGGCTAGTGGGCACCGACTCCTCCTCATTCGTGGTTTTTTCCCTCTTGTTAAGGGTTTTCCACGTTACATCGTGATCGTTGTTTCTCTTCCTCTTCTTGTTCGTGTTTCTACAAGGTCCAATCTGTCATATGATTTATGTGAGGTTATCTCTTTGAAAGCTTGAAGACATTGTGTATGCCTTTGGTTCATCTGAACCTGCTCAGCAAGACCATTCACATTCAGAGGTAGAAGCAGAGAATGCAAGATACTTCATAGCTAAAGAAGCATAACATGCAAGACCAGCTTCGCTAATGATGCAAAGAGTGGACCAAAATCTAGTCAGAGAAAAGAAGAAATGAGAGATACACAAGCTACCCCAATGAGCACAAAACAGTTAATGATCTTTATTTTTCTCAACAAAGTGAGTGCTTGTAAATACATCAAATTTCCTAAGAACAGCAATATTTTGCCAACGCATTGCCTGGGACAACGCATGCCTGTGGACCAGGCAATACTCCACTCATCTATAGAGAAAATGAAAAAAAAGAGAGAGAGAGAGAGAGAGAGCTACCTAGTTGCAGCAAACACAAAGACTCCAGTTAGTGCTTCAACACCATCAAGTTCAGTTAATAGCTGCCAACCATAAAAGAAAACATTAGGAAAGTCAAAATGGATATGCAAAAGTGGTCATCATTAATCAGGAAACCTACAAAAATACCTGGTTGACAACACGATCAGTAACCCCTGTATTATCATGTCCTCTCTTTGGAGCGATTGAATCGAACTCATCAAAGAATAGAAGACAAGGTGCAGATATAGATGCCTTTGAGAAGATATCACGAACCTGAAAGAATATTTTGAGTAGAGCATCTAAGATTACCGGGAACAGAAGAGATGCGAACAAAAATGACATTTCAAGAAACTCAAGCAACATGGCTTCAACTCTAGTCACAGTATCATTCATACAAATGTTGTGACAATATTGCAACATTGGTCATCTGCTTATATTTTGGAATCATCCTGATATTCACCAATAATATCAGCTAGCTTTGAAATGCCAAAATACACAATCTTTTCAAAATATTGGTAATATTTGTAACCATGCTTTCAAACATTGTGGATCTTTTCAATCATGACCAAGCCACATCTAGCATCTTCTGACCTTAGAATTTGACAATTTTGTTTTAAGCTTCATAGTGACTAATGACTATCAATCTCTCTAACATCCCCAGCTAAATAACTTTAATTTTGTAATTTATCATCCACAAAATACAAAATTCACAATCAACTTTAGCATGAGAGATATTGTCATACTGCCACAACAATTAGAAGCCACAACTCAACCACCACCACTGTCTTTGACATGAAAATAAAGGAACCAGAGATGCTTACAGCCTGTTCTGATGCACCAATATACTTGTTTAAAAGTTCAGGACCTTTGACAGAAACAAATCTCAATTTACAAGCTGCTGCTGCTGCACCAACTATATGTGTTTTTCCGCAGCCAGGGGGGCCATATAGTAGTACGTTTGACCGTAACCTAAGAGGAGCATGCTTAAAGATATTTGGAAACATCGAAGGTAGCTCAATCATCTGCAGTAAGAACAGCATAGAGAAGATGTGACCAATACATTAGAAATAAAAAAATCACTAAATTAGAAGAAAAGTGGCAGTTGTGTCATAGAAAAAAGCTAGGAGAAGCAAGGATGAGTAGTCCTTTTAAAGGGGGAAAGACTCTTTGAAATAGTAAATGATAATTTGTAGATCTAGTCCAGCATATAATTAATATGAAAAAAAATTTGACAGTTGACAGTGTTAATACAATCACCTATATCAGCCACAAGCTTGAGCATCAACCAGAAGAAAAGTTGATCTTGGTTGAGATGGAACATGGCTTAGAGGTTGTAAACGAACACCAAGCATTTGCGTCTAAATATGTTCATACGGGTGGGAACATGCATGCTATTTCACATAGAATCAGGTTAAAAATATGGACTTAAAACAAAGAAAATGAGAAAAAGCACGAAATTGGCTCAAGAGAATAATCGTAAGTGCATGATTAGCAAAATTATCCAACAGCATTGAACTTAAAAAAAGATGGTCAAAGCACAAAAGATGCATCCAACCTTCATCCATTTAAGACCAAGTAGGATGCCCCAAGTTACACCAACTATTGAAGCTCTCTATGAGACTCATTGTAAATTTTTTTTCTATAAGCATCAGCTTCAAGCTAAGAGAAAGCAAAGCTTCAGACATATCTATGTGTGTGTGTGTGTGTGTGTGTGTGTCGGTATGTATGTGCATGTGTGTGAAAATTATTAACCTAGAGAATTACATATAAAACAAATCCCCTTCTTTCTCAAATAAAGTAAGCATCAGCTTCAAGCTAATAAGAAAAAGCAGACCTCTTGAATAGCATTTTGAATCTCACTAAGACCACCAACATCTTCCCATCCTAGCCGACCACCTTCCAAACCAGGTTTTGTAATATCACGCATAGCTACAGGAAGGAAATCATTCATTGCTTGCAGAAAATCTTCCATTATTAGGAAAGCTTTTTCTTGCTTTCCAATAGCTGGATGAGATACCACACGTCCAACAGCAGCATGGACAGCCCTATCAACCAAAATTTCCTGTATATGAAATGAAGTGTGCTTATATACCGGAAGGCATCTGCTATATTTCCACTTTCCAGTAATAGTCATAACTGAACAGATGAGTTGATGAAAAGAATCATACATCAAGACCAAGATAATGACTGAAGGAAATCGTTTCCAAACATGCCATATTTAAACATATATAGCACAGTAAAACACAGGATGTGAATCAAGCTTGACCTTTTTGAAGAACAGATGGGCAATTACATGAAACATGCACATACAGAATGATAATATCATCATAATCATGCTATTCATTTCTCCTGCTATCCCCAGGGTAAAACATTGTGTTAAGTCTTGGACTGTTAGTCTGTTATGCATGGAAAAAAGAGGGGATAACTCATCGGAAAAACAAATTACTGAAGAGAAGCATAATCAACTTAAGTTTCCTCCATAAAGTAAGCAAAGACTGCCTAATATAAGTCATAATACATAATCAGTTGTTTTTCTAAGAAAGATTTGTATAAGACATGCAACCACATCCATGCCACCGGCCTCCCCCTCTCGAACAAATATTTTTATTGTTCTTTTATTCCTTTTCGAAAGAAATAGTTATTAGGGGAATTTGACTGCAATTAGTTTATATTCTTAACTCTCCCTCCATGATTTTTTCATATTATGGACTCCTTTGTGATTTTGTGACCCAATCTTACTTATAACAGGATTAGGATGAGAGAAATAATATAGTGACACATTTTCTCTCTATCATCCTCTCTCTCTCTTCCTCTCCTTTGCCTCATTCTTTCTCTTCTAATGTAAACTTCAACATGGCATCAGAATAGGAGATTCCACATGCCTAATGTCACCTTGATCCTAATTTCTGCTGGTGAAAGTCATAGGTATACATGTGTCAACCCAACCTACCTTCTATCAACATTGGTTCTAACCTAAAAAGGTTAGGAGCTAGGACAACCAATTGTTTAACAACCGTCTTTATAAATGCTCCAAGATTCCTCACAATCTATATCAGAAGGGTGCAGGGTATAGGTGCTGGTGCCGGTGCGGGATGCGGCCAAAAAAATATTGGGTGCGGGTGCAACGAAAGCATATATATATATATATAAAAATATATATATATATATATATATATAAGTAATTTTATTTGTCTGTATTTTTAAACTTTTCTATCAAGGTTACCATAATCTCATATAAAATTCAAAATTTTATTGGGAGGAGAGAGAGAAGAGGGAAAAACGAAGAAGGGAAAATAGGAGAAGGAAAAATAATGAAAAAAAAAAGAGAGAAAAGAAGAATGGGCACAGTCAGCAACATCCGATTCAGTTTGACCAAGTCTGGTGCCATGTTTGGCTCCACCCATGTGACTTAGCTCACAATCTCAAATATAGGCCTAAAGTTTTTGGGTGTTACAATCCACCCCCCGCATCTGTGTGTGTAAGACCCTAAGTCCAAGTACTAAACCAGCTTTAATACCAACTGTCCAATGAATCCCATCCTGCCCCCTAACAGCTTCGGTTCTAGCCCAAGAATGCTAGGAACCACACAAACGAATCATTTAACCTCTTTTATAAGTTTTCCAACATTCCTCACAATTTCACATATAGAACTAAACCGTTGGGATGTTCAGCACAATCAGACCCATCATTTGACCGATGTTCACCATGGTGAATCAATTTTGCTGCTGCTGAGTGCTGAGTCGAAGATTCATTTTGTAAAGAGCGCACTTTGGGCAGTTTGGGTTAGATGAGGTCCAAACCCGAACCCGAACTCCACCCGCATGAAGAGGAAGGCCTGATGGTGGGCTCTCCCTCTACATCTCTCTTGCTGGTTCGAGCTTGGTGTAGAGGAACAGGAGGAGGAAGAAGGAGAAGCAGAAGGAGCAGCGGCGGTGGAGGTGAAGGGCCACGGCACTGAGGTAAGCCCCTCTCGATTTCTCTTTGTCTCTTCTATCTTCTCTCTCTTTCTCGCCCTCTATCCCATCTCTGTTCTTATCCCCCTCTGTCTTGAGTTCTCTCGTGGCTCGCTCTCATCATCCCTCATCCTTTGCTCTCTCTCCCACCAGCCTTCTCTCGTCCTCACCATCTCAAATCGTCCCTCGCCCTCTGCTTTCTCTCCCGCCAGCCTTTCTCTGGCCCGCACCATGTCTCACTCTCACTCTCTCGTTGTATCCCCCCCCCCCTCCCCTTAACCGAGCACCTATGTCACACGGATACGGGTACGGGTATCCTGTGGGTACGGGTACGGGTACGGGGATACGGCAAGTTTCAAAATTTTAGGATACGCGGACACGGCGAATATTAAATTCAAAAAAAATAAAAATGATAAAAAGATGGAAAAAACGTATAATGAACATAAAATTTATGAAACAGTGAAATAAAACATCGCACATAAGATGAAAAATATGATTCTAAACCGTCCAATCTTCAAACCAAAACATCCCCAAATCGGCAAGAAATGCCCAATATACATTAAACATAAAAAAAAGATGAAAAAAACGTATAATGAACATAAAATTTATGAAACAGTGAAATAAAACATCACACATAGCATTGAAGAATATGATTCTAAACCGAAAACATCCCAAAATCGGCAAGAAATACCCAATCTAAAAAATCCCCAAATAAAAGTTGAAACCCTAACTTCTAATATCGAAAATAATAGACAAAAGAAACACTTACCTGTCTGTCGCCGGCTGCCGCCGGACGCCACCGGAAGTCGCCGGAGGTCGTCGCCGTCGCCCGCCATTGCCGAACTGTGCTGCCAGCCTGCCGCGGAAGCCGTCGAGGGTAAAGGAAGGTCGACGATCGAGGGTAAGTGTTAATGCGTAAAACAAAATGGGTTAAAAAATCGGTTATAAAAGTGGTTTGGATCGGGTCTGACCCAGACCCGATCCAAAACGTATCCAGCCGTATCGCCGTGTCGGGATCCCCGTGTCGGCGTGTCGACGCCGGTACTTGAACCATTCTGCCGTATCCGTGTGACATAGCCGAGCACTCTCTCACACACACTCACTCTTTCATCTGTTTTTGTTTTTCTCACCCTCTTGTGTGTCTCTCTCTCACGTGTCTCTGCTCAGCCGAACCCTCTCCCTCTCAACCCAATGCTCTCTTCTCTCATTAGATTTCTCTTTCGCTCTCTTTTGCTCATTCTCACCCTCTTTGATGTTGCTGGGTTGGATTGCAGCTAGGGGAATACGTCTTTCCCCTCATACCAGCAAATAGGCCGTGTTGTTGGCGACAACAGCAAATAATCTTTCGCATTTGGTGCTTAGTCGAGCATTTGGTGTAGCTGCCAGGGACACCTACAGCAGCTAGGACTCTAAAAAATGGGTGACCGAGGCCTAATTGAGACTACTTTGCCTAATGTTTTCCTTAAGTGCATGAATAATTATTATTTGAGCATGTCAGATTCAAGATTGAATGATTTAAAGAGCACGATAGAGATTTTATTACATAGGAGAATGTCTAGGACTGTTTTGGAGGGGCGAGGATCTACGTATATTTTTTTTTTTATGTTACGATGCATGTGGGAAGGGAGCACCAATGTTGCTTTGTAAGTTAAATTTACGATTTGGAGGAAAGACAACATTTAAGTTATTAGGATCCGGATGTACACAAGAGTACGAAGGAAACACCCTTTTATAGGTAATTTGTTTGATATATGCTATTGCTAGTGAAATAGTACAATATCATCTTCAGATTGTTAATGGGAAAGTAAAATTGCTGTTGAAGTATGTTAGATGGGTCTCGGGACCGGGTCCGGAGAAGAAGGAAGATATGCGTGCTTAGGCGCTTCCTAGGCTTGTCTCCCCCTATTCACGTCACTTCCTAGGGGTCTTTTGCAAATCCGGTGAAGTGCATCCGCCTCTTACCTGCAATATATTGCTTGGTTGATCTTTGATTCCATCTTCTTGTTTTTTTTTGGCGCCCACCGTGCAAGAAGAGGTGGCTGGTCCGTGACTTGGTAGAGGACGTAAAGGAGGAGAGGAGCGTAACTTGAGGATTGCCTCAACGTCCACCGGCGCTCCGGCGATCGCATCCCCCTTTCCTTACAAAAGACCGGGGTTAAATTGGTCTTACGGGTGAAGGCTTTCCTCATCTCGAAGTTGGTTTCCTATTCACTTCTATACCTTGATACTTGCTGGGTTTTGCCTCTTGAATCTTGATTCCAGCAAGGAGAACGTGTGGCGCAACCTCTACCCGTGGGAGATTGCAGCCCGAGAGAGAGAAGGAACTGCTTCCGTCCAGCGACATCGACGATCGTTTCCCCCAATCGACATTCCATTCACTCTTGGGGTTGATTGGGAATCCGGTGAAGATATTACCCCTCTCTCCTTATCGTTCCTTTCTAGATAGAACTTGATTTTTCTCTCATTCTTGTGATTCTATCCAAGGATATTACTGCCCGTTGGTGCTCTCCGTTGTCACCGGTGCCTCTCTTGTTGTATCGCTGCTCGTGCCTCCTGTTGGACTATCTGTGATTATGGCAGCTTCTTCATCTATAGACGTGATGGCGGATTGCCGTATGGGGGAGTGGATCATTGACAGTGGCGCTACTCACCACATGACCGGCGATCCTAAGGTCTTTCATGGGTATAAGCTTTCATCAAGAAAGGATCGTGTTTCCCTTGCCGATGGTTCATCTATCTCTGTGGCTGGAAAAGGGAGTCTCCCACTTTTGAACAAGTTCTTAGTCCACAATGCTCTACATGTTCCTCATATTCCCTTGAATCTCTTGTTGGTTAGCAAGATCATGAAGGAGTTAAATTGCAAACTTATATTTTCCGCTGATCGCTGTGTTATGTAGAACTTGGTGACAGGGAAGAGGATTGGGATTGGTCTAGCTTCTGACGGGCTCTATCGTTTACCTATGCGTGCTGCTCAGGCTCTCATGACGGCAGTCAGCCAAGCCACGAAGAATAGAGAGGACTCCCTTCAGTTGCTTCTACGTTGGCATGAGCGCCTTGGACACTTGCCTTTTGGCCTACTTAGACAGTTGTTTCCTGATATATGTTCCAGGTTAGATATGACTATGGTGTCTTGTGATGTCTGTCACCTGGCCAAACATGTTAGGGCTTCATACCCTTTGTCTAGCCATCGGTCTAATGAGGTATTTGCCATGATTCATTCTGATGTGTGGGGGCCTGCAGGGATTCCTTCTTGTCATGGTTTTCAATATTTTATCACTTTTATAGATGATTATTCTCGTAACACTATTGTCTACTTGCTGAAAGACCGTAGTGAAGTTCCTACTGTCATAGAGATTTTCATTGCTTATGTGGAAACCCAATATGGAGCATCTGTTAAGACATTTCGATCTGACAATGCTCGAGAGTATATGTGCCAGTCTGTTGATAGCTTCTTTCAAAAAAAGGGAATTGTTCATGAGACTTCCTGTAGTTATACCCCTCCTCAAAATGGAGTTGCTGTACGAAAAAATCGTCAGTTATTGAATCTGACTCGGGCTCTTCTTTTTCAATGTCATGTTCTAAAAAAGTATTGGGGGGATGCTGTGCTGACCAGTGCGTATCTTATAAACTGGTTGCCTAGTCGTGTGTTGAATGGGAAGACGCCTCACTCTCTGTTACCGGGGACTCGTGAACCTTTCTCTCTTCCACTCAGAGTTTTTGGTTGTGTTTGCTTTATTCACAATCATAGTCCTCACATTAAAAAGCTTGATTCAAGATCTATTAAGGGCATTTTTTTAGGGTATTCTCCCACTCAAAAAGGGTACAAGTGTCGAGACCCTTCCACTAGTCGGGTCTATGTTACCAAAGATGTCACTTTCCTTGAACATGTTTCCTATTTTGGTGAGAATCCTCTTCAGGGGAAGTACTCTATGTCACAGGAAGAGTATTCTCCGAGTCAGAAAATTCAGTTTACAGATTTTTTGGACTACAGGCGTGACTCCGTTGGTCCATCTAGTGAGGTGCATGAACAGGAGAAAAATGGTCCATCTAGTGAGGTGCATGAACAGGAGAAAAATGGAGAGTGTTCCACTGAGGCAGAAGAAAAGTGCAATCGTCTATTTGGGTAAGTTTACTCTAGGCGAAGAGTTTGTACAGATGAGATGACAGGTGGTGAGAATTCTACTCCCAATCCAATTAGTCCTTCCCTGGATGACCCAAGTCGTGCGCAGAAGCAACCTGTTGAAGAAGAGATTCAGACTGTTGCTGCTAGAGAAGAGCTTCCCATCGCCCTGGGATTGATTATTTGGAAATCTTTGCTCCTATTGCGAAGATGAAGACTGTCAGAGTCATTATCTCTTTAGCTGTGATGAAGGAGTGGAAGATGTACCAACTTGATGTCAAGAACGCATTTCTCAATGGAGACCTTGAAGAGGAAGTATATATGTGTATGCCTCCAGGATATGAGGAACCTGGAAAATGTTGCAAGCTAAGGAAAGCTTTATATGGGCTCAAGCAATCTCCTCGAGCATGGTTTGAACGACTCAGACTTGTCATGAGACAATGTGGATACCATCAAGGGAATGGAGATCATACACTCTTTGTGAAGAGAAATGAGCAAAAGGTTACTATTTTGTTGGTATATGTTAATGATATGATTGTCACAGGTGATGATGAAGATGAAATAATGAAGTTAAAAAAACTGTTGGCGATCGAGTTTGATCTTAAGGACCTTGGTAAGTTGAAATACTTTCTTGGCATAGAAATTACTAGGTCTGGAACTAGCCTTGTGCTAAATCAACGGAAGTACACTCTAGATTTGTTAAAGGAGACTGGGAAACTAGGGTGTAGACCAGCTTCTACTCCTCTAGATGCTGGCCATAAGCTAAGTCTTAGAGACGGGGAGCCACTCTGTGAAGAGGCAAAAAGAAGATATCAATGTCTTGTAGGGAAGTTAATTTATCTTACTCTCACTAGACCTGACATTACCTTTGCTGTGAATGTGATGAGCCAGTTCATGCATGCTCCCACGGATGCCCACTTGAAGGCTGTTGACAGGATCTTGTGCTACTTGAAGAGGAATCCTGGCAAAGGTCTCTTATATGTCAAGCAAGACACTCTTGGGATTGAAGGTTATTCAGATGCAGACTGGGCAGGCTGTATTGACACTAGGAGGTCCACCTCTGGCTATTGTATTTATTTGGGAGGGAATCTCATAGTGTGGAGAAGTAAAAGGCAAGATGTTTGTTCGCGTTCCAGTGCTGAAGCAGAATACAGAGTTGTTGCTATGGGAGTTTCTGAGCTTTTGTGGCTGAAAGTATTGTTGACTGATATTGGTATAAAGATTGAAGAACCAATGAAGATGTATTGCGATAACAAGTCCGCAATTAACTTGGCTAACAACCCTGTGCTTCATGACAGAACAAAGCATGTTGAGATTGACCGGCATTTCATTCGAGAGAGAATTGATGCTAAAGAACTTGTACTTCCTTACATGAGATCTGAAGACCAAACGGCTGATGTTCTGACGAAGGCTTTATCTTTGACCTCATTTGAGAGAAATGTATCCAAGTTGGGCATGTTTGATATATGTTAGAATATGTTGTTGTGGGAACCGGGTCCATATCTGGACCCGGTTCTATGGGGCGCGGGTACCGAGGTGGGCTCGGTACCCTAGGCGGCTTCTCCTCTCTCCCTCTTTATATTGTCACTTATGTATAAGTGTTGAATTAAGTGAAATAGATTTTTCTCTCTCCTAGGGTTGCGGATGTGCACCTAGGTAGAGCTTCCCGTGGTTTTTTCCTCGTTAGAGGTTTTTCCACGTACATCGTGTGTTCTTCCTCTGCTTCCTCTACGTGGTTCGTGTTACTACATGGTATCAGAGCCATCGAAGTTGGAGAAGAGTTTTGTTTCCCGAGGATCGTTAGACGTGGAAATTTTTCGTCGCCCGACGCCGTTGAAGTTCTGGCGCCGCTGCTGCCCTTGTGACGTCGCCCTGCTCTGCCGCCGCCGTCCTCCGTTCCGCCGCTGGTTGTGCCTCCGCAGTCCTCCATTCGGCCCGTTCTAGGTTTCTACCACCGTGGGTGGCCTCTGTTTTGCGCCGTCGCCGCTGCCTCATTCCCGCCGCCGTCACCTCTCCGTTTCTGTGCCTCTTGTTGCTGTGTGCTTGTTTGTGATGGCAGAAGCGATGGGGACTCAAAAAGATGCCATTCTTGACGCGGGCAGCGCCTCCAAGACTGAGAACGTGCCGATCCAGGTTACCTCCATCCGTCTGACCAAGGACAATTACCTATCTTGGTCTGCCGCTCTCGAGATTGGGATTACTAGCTGTGGGCGTCTCTCTTACATCACTGGCGACAAACCTGCGCCCATCAAATCTGATCCTCAATGGGCGACGTGGGCGTTGGAGGACAGCCAGGTGAAGGTGTGGATTATCAGCTCCGTGTCCTCCGATATCCAGCCCCTCATTCTGCGGAAGCCGACCTCTTTCGATATGTGGACTGTGCTTGCAAAGATGTATGGTCGCAAGAAGAGACATCTGCGCACCTATCAGATTAAACGCAGTATTTACTCCCTGACACAGGGTGATTTGTCTGTTGCTGCCTTCTATGCTGCCCTGAAGACCAAATGGGAGGAGCTAGATTATCATGTGACTGATGAGTGGAAGTGCGGTTCAGATCATTCCCTCTACTGGGAAAAGGAATGGATGGACCGTACGTTTCTGTTTCTGGGAGGCCTGCGGGATGAATTTGAGTCTATTCGTAGCCAGATTCTTAATGGTGATGAGATTCCGGGGATAGAGGAAGTATATGCTCGTGTTGAGTCTGAAGAACAACGTCGCCAGGTGATGCATCTTGACACCGGTCATGGCCCTTCTGCCTTTGTCAGCCGTGCCTCAGGGACTGGGCAGCGTCCTGCCCGGCATTGCACTCATTGCAACAAGTTGGAGCATTCGGTGGATTTCTGTTGGGATCTTCATCCCGAGAAGAGACTGGTCAGAGGTCGTCCTCCCTCTGGCAAGCGTAGCCCTTCTGTGTCTGATTCCAGTCAGAGCAATCCTTCTAGTGGTGCAAAGTCCAAGCTGTCCCCTGATCAACTCAAGGAGCTACAGGCGTACATCAGCCGCCTATCTACTACCCCTGAGGAGTCCTCCACGTTTGAAGGGGCTCAGCTAGCCCAAGCCCTCGTTGCCTCGACTGATCAAGGTAACCCTTCTCTTGGTGATTGGATTGTTGATAGTGGAGCCACTCACCACATGACAGGGGACTCTAAACTCTTTCAAGAATATCAACTTTCCCCTGGCAAGCAACGCGTGTCTATGGCAGACGGGTCTTCTATCTCTGTGGCAGGGAAAGGGAGCTTGTCCCTGTTGAACAAATACCGTGTTCACAATGCCCTGCATGTTCCAAATATTCCTGTGAACTTACTCTCTGCCAGCAGTATTACTAAAGAATTAAACTGTAATCTGATTTTTTCTGTTGATCACTGTTCCCTGCAGGACTTGGCGACGGGGAAGAAGATTGGGATTGGTTCGGTTACTGATGGGCTCTACAGGCTGCCGGTAAAAGTTGCTTCAGCATTGATTTCTGCCACGAGTGGTCACTTGTCTGGTGTGAACGATAGATCTACTGTTCTGCGATGGCACGAGCGTCTTGGACATCTCCCCTTTCCGTTAATAAAGAAGTTGTTTCCTCATTTGTTTGCTTCTGTCTCCATTGACTCCTTCGCTTGTGAAGTGTGTCAATTGGCTAAACATGTCAGGGCTTCGTACCCTATTTCATTGAATAAAACCACTCATCCGTTTGCCTTAGTTCATTCCGATGTTTGGGGTCCTTCTGGAGTACCCACGTGTGGTGGTTGTTCACTATTTTTTGACGCTTATTGATGATTACTCTAGATGTACGTTCGTGTACTTGTTGCGAGAACGTAGTGAGGTTCCAGCAGTTGTGAAAAACTTTGTTGCCTTTGTTGAGACTCAATTCCATACAACTGTTCAAGCTTTCCGTACGGATAATGCAAGGGAATATGTCTCCCAATCTCTTGATGATTTCTTAAAAGGCAAGGGTATTGTTCATGAAACGTCTTGTAGTTATATCCCTCCTCAAAATGGTATAGCTGAACGAAAAAATCGTCATCTTTTGAATGTTACCCGGGCCATTATGTTCCAACGTCATGTCCCTAAGCGGTATTGGGGTGATGCACTTCTCACTAGTGCACATCTCATTAACCGTATGCCTACTAGGGTGTTGGATGGTCAGTCTCCTTATTCTACCCTGTGGCCTACTCAGAATCCGTGGCCTCTTACTCCTCGTGTCTTTGGGTGCAGTTGTTTTGTGCATAATCATAGCCCTACTCTCAAAAAACTCGATCCCCGGTCTATTAAAGGAGTTTTCTTGGGGTACTCTTCCACTCAGAAGGGGTACAAATGTGTGGATCCCATTACTTCCAAAGTGTATGTTTCGAGGGATGTCACATTTCATGAACATGAGTCGTATTTTCCGGTGAATCCTCTTCAGGGGGGAGTGTCTTGGGAATAAAGGGGAAGAGTATTCTTCTAATCAGCTGATTCAGTTTATGGAGTTTTTGGATTAGAAGGTTAGTCCCAGTGTGATTGACACGGTCACGGTCAGTAATGAGAAGGGCAGTCATATGGAAGGGGTCACGGTGGATGCTCAGCCCACTGTTGCCCGGGATCACTTGTTTGGCCAGGTTTATGTCAGAAAGGAGAAAGCTACAGTGGAAGATGGTGGTGATGAGGATAGAACCAATCCCAATCCTGTGATCTCCCCGGATGACCCAAGTCCATCGAATGAAGAGCTCCCCATTGCTTTGCGCAAAGGCACCAGGTCATGTACTTCTCACCCTATTCAGAGATTTGTTTCTTATGCTAAGCTCAGTACAAATTACAAGTGCTTTATCACAACCTTATCCAAAGTTGTTATTCCCAGGTCGGTGGATGATGCTAAGGATGATCCCAAGTGGTTACATGCAATGACGGAGGAGATGGGTGCGTTAGCTAAGAACAAAACATGGAAAGTTGTTGATATCCCTAAAGGGACACACTTAGTTGGCTCTAAGTGGGTTTACAACGTGAAGTACAAACCTGATGGCACTGTAGATCGATATAAAGCTCGTCTGGTTGCAAAGGGGTTCAGCCAGAAGTATGGGATCGACTATCTTGAAACCTTTGCCCCTGTTGCAAAGTTGAAGACCGTGAGGGTTATTCTTGCTCTTGTTGTGCACAGGAAGTGGCGCATGGACCAGCTTGATGTTAAAAATGCGTTCTTGAACAGCCATCTGGAGGAAGAAGTCTATATGAGCATGCCTCCCGGGTATGTTCAAGAGGGAAAATGTTGTCACCTCAAGAAAGCTTTGTATGGCCTGAAGCAGTCGCCTAGAGCTTGGTTTGAGAGACTAAGGATCGTTATGAAGTCTACTGGGTACAAGCAAGGAAATGGAGATCATACCCTATTCATAAAGTAGAGAGATGGTCTGGTGAGTCTTCTCCTTGTCTACGTTGATGATATGATTGTCACTGGCAGTGATGAAGAAGAAAACAAAAAGATGAAGGAGAGATTAGCTAAAGAATTCGACCTCAAGGATCTGGGTAAGCTGAGATACTTTCTGGGGATAGAGATTGCTCGATCAGAGACAGGGCTGGTTATGAATCAAAGGAAGTACACTCTTGACTTACTAAAGGAGACAGGTAAACTTGGTTGTAGGCCCTATCTTACTCCTATGGAGTCGGGGACTAAGATAAGTATCAAGACGGGCACTATTCTGGATGAGGAAGGAAAAGGGCGATATCAGAGGCTAGTCGGTAAGCTTATCTATCTTACTCTAACTCGCCCTGATATCACGTATGCGGTAAATGTGCTAAGTCAATTTATGCATGCTCCCACGGATTGTCACTGGAAGAGTGCAGAAAGAGTGTTGGGATATCTAAAGAATGACCCAGGAAAAGGACTGTTGTATACTCGACAAGACAAACTTACTATTGAGGGCTACTCAGATGCAGATTGGGCAGGTTGCACTGACACAAGGAGGTCCACTACAGGGTATTGTATCTTTCTTGGAGGTAACCTAGTTGTTTGGAGAAGTAAGAGGCAAGAAGTATGTTCGAGGTCTAGTGCTGAGGCTGAGTACAGGGCTGTTGCAATGGGGGTTACAGAGATGCTGTGGCTGAAGATTCTTTTGACTGATATTGGTGTGGAACTGGGAGATAAAATGAAGATGTACTGTGACAACAAGTCTGCGATTAATCTTGCGAATAATCCAGTTCTACACGACAGGACCAAACATGTGGAGATCGACCGTCATTTTATCCGGAAACGCATTGACTCAAATGAGCTTATTCTGCCATATATGAAGTCTGAAGATCAAGTTGCAGACGTCCTAACTAAAGGGCTTTGTACTTCTTCATTCGAAAAGAATGTTAGCAAGCTTGGCATGTTTGACATGTATGCCAAGCTTGAGGGGGAGTGTTAGAATATGTTGTTGTGGGAACCGGGTCCATATCTGGACCCGGTTCTATGGGGCACGGGTACCGAGACGAGCTCGGTACCCTAGGCGGCTTCTCCTCTCTCCCTCTTTATATTTTCACTTATGTATAAGTGTTGAATTAAGTGAAATAGATTTTTCTCTCTCCTAGGGTTGCGGATGTGCACCTAGGTAGAGCTTCCCGTGGTTTTTTCCTCGTTAGAGGTTTTTCCACGTACATCGTGTGTTCTTCCTCTTCTTCCTCTACGTGGTTCGTGTTACTACAATATGTATGCCCAACTTGAGGGGGAGTGTTGAAGTATGTTAGATGGGTCTCGGGACCGGGTCCGGATCCGGATCCGATCCAGCTTGTAGCCCTTGTTGGGCATTATTTAAGTCGTGTAACCCTAATCCTTAAGGTGTGAATGAAAGACTAAGGAGAGAGGGAGTCTAGCGGCTAGTGGGCACCGACTCCTCCTCATTCGTGGTTTTTTCCCTCTTGTTGAGGGTTTTCCACGTTACATCGTGATCGTTGTTTCTCTTCCTCTGCTTGTTCGTGTTTCTACAATTGCAAATGCCTCAACAGGGTGTTAGGCGCCTATTGAGTGTCTAATTTATTGATGATGCACCTGAGGATGCATTCGGGAAGGTTCACGGCTTCACGCTTAATGACCTTTTTAAATATGAAAAAAACTTGAATAAATGTTCTACGGGCCGATTCAACCTATCGATCTATGCTCAAGTCGATGACCTATGCCTCAATGGTCCTACTTCATACCTAAACAGATTTTAGAGCGAAAGGAATGGAAAACTTATTACTTTGAATTTTTGCAGGTGCACCAGGCACGTCAAGTAGACCTTGAGCGACAAGATTCGGAGCTCGAAGCGATTTTGGGCGTTTGTGACAACACGCGATGTTGAGGAAACGTGCTTGGCTTTGGTATTTAAAGTTTTATGTATTTTGGAATTTGATATTAGGTAGCTTTCTGAATTTTTAAAATTTTGTTGGACTCTTTACGTAAAGGGTTAAACATAACCCTAATCCTTATTTAGTCTAATGGAAAAGAAGCAGCCGTAGGACAGATGACTGCTACCTATTCTCTCCTCTTTCCTCACGTTCTTCTCTTCTCCCTCTTCTCTACCTCTGTACGTAACATGGTATCAGAGCAACGGGCCTAGGACCGTGCCATCTAGGGTTTCACACGGCTTCCCTTCTTCTCTTTTTCTCATCCCCTCATTCACGACAAGGTTGGACATCCAAAGTTGCTGCTGCCTTCAAAAGCTACGGTGGGACTGTTTGGTGGAAAGGGGTTAATCACGTTTAACATGTAAAAACGTAATTAACACCCTTATGTTGCTGTCGATGTCGTGAAGTTGCTGAAAAACAAAATCGGATGTCGTCGTTCAGATCTACATGTTGCGGTGTATCAGATCTGATTCAGTTGCTGAAAAAAAAAAAAATTGATGTCGTTGTTCAGATCTACATGTTGCGGTGTATTAGATCTGATTCAGTTGTTGTGGTGAAGAAGTTCAGATCAAAGAAATTCTGATATGTTTGGTCGTGCGATGCCTGGTGGACTGATTTGCTTGGTCGTGTGATGTCTGGTGGATCCTCAAAGTCAAAACATCGTTGAAGTTGAGCAAAGCAGACAGGTTGGTATTGAAGTCTGCTGTCAAACCTGTGCACGTTAGCTGTAGAAATAACGATTGCAGAGATATTCTTCATTGTTGGTGATTGACGTGATCTCTTATTTGTCAATATTCAGTCCGTCGAGAACTTTCATATTTTCCTATTTTGAGATTTTATCATGGCTGCCAACAGATCTATACAACTTGATAAAACTGAATCTGGAAATCAGCACATAGAGGCAGGTGTTGAATACAAAGCTTTCTCAAATCCATTCTCGTTTGGATCCACTATCAAACTTGATGGAGCCAACTATGATGTATGGGCTAGAACCTTCATGTTGTCAGTCGTTGGACATGGAAAGAAATATATATTGGAAGAAGATGAACCAGTTGAAAAGACTGGTAAATACGCACGGTGGGAGGAAGAAAACAACATTATTAGTGTTTGGCTTATGAATAGCACTCAGCCCCACATTGCAGTAGGGCTTTGTTATTATAATACAACCAAAGATATGTGGAATTCTCTTCGGCAGACGTACTCTCAAGATAAAAACATCAGCAAAATTTACAGGTTCACCAAGAATTGTTACAAATGCAGCAAGGTGACATGGAATTGACGAAATATTTTACAAAGTTGAAGTTTACTTATGAAAAGAAGAATTCCTTAAAACCGCCCTGTAAGCATTGTCTCAAATCTCACATGAAGCAAATGATTGTGGTTAAATTTTTTGCTGGACTATCTTGTGATTATTCTGCATCCAAGGCTCAAATACTTATAGGTTCAGATTTTCCTGATCTTGATGAGGCCTTCAATAGACTAAACAGATTGGTTGTTACTCTTCCTCCATCCTCGAACAACTCATAGCCTTCTGCCCTTGCCTCATTTGGAGGAGGAAGAAGTGGACTATACTCTTTCCGTGGTAGAGGAAGAGGCCGAGGCCCTGGAGGACATAGAAGACTTCAGTGCACATACTGTGGTCGTCTTGGTCACTTATAGGATAGGTGCTGGAACAAAATGGGTAAACCTAACTCATCCACTTCTTCGACTATGACATCTTCATCTAGTTCTACTCCAAACACACAGTCTATGAGTATAGCTCCTAAGTCGAATCCCTTGCTGCTTTTGTAGATGCTACATCTCTTAATTTAAGTCCAGCTGAAATTGATTTAATTATGGAGCATAGATTAAATGCTACTCCTTCTACCTCATCGGCATCTACAGTTGTCTGCAGGTAAAACTACTTCTAAAGGTTGTTGGATAATTGATTCTGGAGCCTCTAAACACTTTTGTGGAGATACTAGTATTTCAAACCTGCAGAAATTTGATTCACCTCAACATGTTCGATTGGCGGATGGAAGACTATCGCCAGTAGAAGGACATAGAGATGATTATCTTTCTCCATCTTTGCATGTTCATGATGTGCTATATACTCCTGAATTCCCGAAGAATTTGTTATCTGTAAGCAAACTAGAGATGAATTGCAGAGTTATTTTTGACTCGGGTACTTGTGTATTTCAGGACCTATCGACTGAGAGGAAGATTGGTGGAGGCCATTAGATAGATGAAATATACATCTTGGATACATCCAATAAGGAGGCGTCACTCTTAGTTGATTCTTCTTCAAGTGCCTTCCAGTGGCATCTCAGATTATGTCATCCATCATTTCCTAAACTTCGGCTGCTATGTCCTCAGATTTCTTCCACAACGTCTATTGAGTGTGAAGCTTGTCAACTGGGCAAGCATAGTCATACTTCCTTTCCATCGAGTCAAAGTCAGTCTAGTCAAAGTCTATTTGATTTAGTTCATGTTGATGTTTGGGGGCCTAGTCGGGTTCCAAGTCGGTTGTCGTCTCGTTATTATCTTTCTATTGTTGATGATTTTTGTCGTGTCACTTGGATGTTTTTTATGAAAGACAGAACTGAAGCACCTTCTATCTTGAAATCTTTCATATTGGAAATAAAAACTCAATTTAATTCTTGTGTCAAGGTTGTTTGCACTGACAATGCTCTCGAGTTCAAATCTTTCCATTTACTTAAATTTTATAAATCCCATGGTATTGTGCCAAATTTTACCTGCCCTCACACATCTCAGCAAAATGGTGTAGTTGAAAGAAAACATCGCCATCTATTGGATGTAGCCTGCACAATCATGATTTATTCTCATATGCCTTCCAAATTGTGGGGAGATGCAATTTTGACCACATGTTACCTAATAAATAGAATGTCATCATCTTCCATAGACAACAAAATTCCAATACGAATTCTCTACCCAAATAGAGCTTTATTTTCTTTACCCCCACGTATATTTCGGTGCACATGTTTTGTACATAAACTTGGTCTCAATTGAGATAAACTAGCTGCTCAAGCAAGTAAATGTGTGTTTGTGGGATACTCTAAAAATCAAAAGGGGTATCGATGCCTAGATACTATATCTAATCGAGAGTTTGTCAGTGTTGATGTAACCTTTCTCGAGTCGTCTCCATTCTTTCTTGCAAGTCCTTCATATCCAAAGTTTGAGATGCCCTCTTCTGTTCCACTTCCAATTCCTCCAATTCCACTTGAGTCTCTTCCTTTTTCATCATTATCCACATGTTCCATTTCACGGTTTAAAGATCATCCTCTCACATATTCAAGAAGGAATCCATCATCTAATGACCCTGCACCATCTTGCTCTCGGGAGGTAAGTAGTTTTGAATTACATAACATGCCTAAGTGTTCCCTTGATGCTCCTGTTCCTGATGAACTACCTATTGCAGTACGTAAAGGGATTAGAAAGTGCACAATTCATCCTCTTTTTAAGTTTGTTAGTACAGCTCATGCGGGAGATCATATGTGCAAACTTATTGATGTCTTGTCAGTACATCTATTCCTATTTCACATGAACAAGTTATGTTGGACTCTAAGTGGTACCAGGCTATGAAAGAGGAGATGGATTCTCTAATATCTCGTCACACTTGGGATCTCGTTGAACCTCCTTCTGGGGCAGATATTGTTGGCTCGAAATGGGTTTTCACTATCAAGTACAACTCAGATGGTACAGTTGAGCGCTACAAGGCACGGTTGGTAGCAAAAGGGTACAAACAGACATATGGTGTTGACTTCTTTGAAACTTTTTCTACTGTGGCACGTTTGGGCACTATACGACTCATTATATCTGTTGTAATTCATTATGGTTGGAACATGTACCAACTCGATGTTAAAAAAACTTTTCTGTATGGAGATTTAACTGAAGTGGTTTATATGCAGCAACCACCTAGCTTTGAGAAACAAGGGGAGTGTACCAAGGTTTGTTTGTTAAAGAAGGCTATATATGGTTTGAAACAGAATCCTAGAGCATGGTTTCAGAAGTTGTGTGACGTTGTGTCTAAGTTTGAGTTTCAAAGATAGCCTTTAGATCATTCATTGTTCATAAAAAGGACTTCAAGAGGTATAGTTGTTATGGTGATATATGTGGATGATATTATTTTAACTGGTGACAATGAACAAAAAATACAAGACACAAAGAAGTATTTACAACAGCATTTTGTTACTAAAGATCTTGGCTCTCTACGTTACTTCTTGGGGATAGAAGTGGCAAGAAGTAAAGAAGGTCTAGTCCTTTCTCAAAGAAAATATGTTCTTGATTTGCTACACGAAACAGGTATGGTTGGAACTAAACCAGCATCTATTCCTATAAATTCTCGCACTCATTTATATGATGACAAATCTGAACCTGTTGATAGCAAATCATATCGGTCTCTCATTGAAAAGCTACTATATGTAACAATTACTAGACCCGATATATCATTTGTTGTGGGAAAACTAAGCCAATTTATGGATAAGCCAACAAAAGCCCATTGGGATGCAGCTATGTTATTATTGAAATTTCTAAAAGGCTCCCCTGGAAAAGGTTTATTATTTAAAAGAAGCACCTCACTTCAAATAGAATCTTATTCTGATGCAGATTATGCAGGCTCAATTGATGACAAAAAGTCCACTACGGGATTCTGTATCTTTATTGGTGACAACTTAGCCTCTTGGAGAAGTAAAAAACAAGTTGTTGTTGCTCGATCGAGTGCAGAGTCAGAATATTGAGCCATGGCCCAAACAGCCACTGAAATCACGTGGGTAAGAGGCATGCTAGAAGGTCTTGGAATTCAGGTAGAATTGCCTATAAAAATGCAATGTGATAATAAAGCTGCTACTTATATAGCAAATAATCTGGTCTTCCACGAACGGACCAAGCATATTGAAGTTGATTGTCATTACATTAGAGACTTGGTCCAAGCAGGGATTATTTCTACTGAGTATGTTGTTTCCGAAGACCAACCTGCAGATATATTTACCAAAGCTCTTCCGATATCCAATTTCATGAAGTGCTATGCTCCAGCTTGAGGGGGAGTGTTGAGGAAACATGCTTGGCTTTGGTATTAAAGTTTTATGTATTTTGGAATTTGATATTAGGTAGCTTTCTGAATTTTTAAAATTTTGTTGGACTCTTTATGTAAAGGGTTAAACATAACCCTAATCCTTATTTAGTCTAATGGAAAAGGAGCAGCCATAAAACAGATGACTGCTACCTATTCTCTCCTCCTTCCTCACGTTCTTCTCTTCTCCGTCTTTTCTACCTCTCTACGTAACACGCGACATGTATGGCGGCATTCAAGGCAAATCCTTGCCTAGGGCCAAATATGGAGTGTGTGTTGTGTTTTCAAGTGTGTGTTTTTCGGGTTCGTTGGATCCTATGATTGCGTTTTATTTGACTGATGTGTGATATTGCTCATTGGATTGTGGTTGCATGTGTGAGATTGAATTGACTGATTATGAAATTGATTGATTGTTCTTAAATTATTATGTGATGGCATATGCATGTTAGAAATTATAATTGCAGGATAGATTAGGCAGGATATCGAGTTGAGTATACCTTCAACCCCAATTGTGCATTAGTGAGCATCCTAACATGATATTTGCATAGAACAACTACGAGCCAATCACAGATCGAGACTACTCTCCATGGTTTGGCTAAGTTTTTGTATGATGTGATTGTTATGTTTGACTAATGTAAATGCTATGAGATTTCTGTTTGCTTTGTTGTTGGGTAATGATTCAATTGAATGAAGTTGAAGGGTAGAAGTACCCATAAAGTATGGTGGCTAGCTAAGAGTATTGACTGAACGTTGAACCCTCTTATAGAGGTGTTTTGAGGTATGGGTGCACTCATAAAGTGAACTAACCTCATGTGCTAGCCGGTCTTATTGTGAATATGTCTTCATAATGATAAATTAAGAAAGAATAATTGATGGCAGGTCAGTGGGTTATGGCAATAGGCTTGGGATATGTCCTGCCCTTGCCACTGGTCTCGCCTGCTCGGAACGCATGCGGTGCAAGGCCCAGGATATCATTGTGTGATGTGCTAGGAGCGTTGGGCTCCCACCTTTCCAACCTGGGTGTCTTAAGGAAAGTTGAGCAACTGATACAAGATGAAAGCATAACCAAATCTTGTAATTGGATCAAGTTAGATTTTTAATACATTGTAAGTGGACCCAGATCCGCAATTCATCCTTTTTTCTATATAAAGGGACGTTGGCTCATTTTGTAGGAGGTCAAAAAAGTTGAAAGAAATGAAGTGTTTTGTTAGTTTTCTTCTGTTCTTCATGTTCCTTGATCATTTGCTTGAGTTTTAGTTAGTTTAAGCATAGTTTTAGCTTAGTTTTGAATGCAGTTGGATTAAGATCCGTTAATCTTGATCCTTCTTGCACTAATTGGTATCAGAGCGAGGTTTTAAGAGGATCAAAATTCTGTTGTTAATGGAAGAACTAGTACAACAGATCTTAGATCTCATCGATCAAAGGATCAATGAGTTTAGGGACGAGTTTCGTTCAATTTTGCAGAAAGAACAGAGTTTCCACATGCTTCCTACTGTGAACGACAGTCACGCCATCTTCACATCGGAAGTGGAAGGAAGCGAGCAGTCACAGCATCCATTTGAGAGAGGCGTCAGGGTTTTGGGGGAAATCTGGAATGCATCAATGGAAGGAGTTCCTGCCGGAGGTCCGTAGCCGATGCGTAGCAAATCTGACGCGAAGGCTCCCCGCCAAAGCTCCTCTGTTTCCATTTGGAGGAGGTGGAGAACCAGCCGCGCCCTCCTCCCATCATCAGGCAGAAGTTTGTCCAGTGAAGGAAGCATCGACGGCGACAGCTCTTCTCATCACGATGGGTGGACTAGGTGAAGCGCGGCGGAGATCGCCGTTTCAGTCGCTGGCCGATGGTGGTTTAGGGAATACCGCCAGCGTTTTTGCAACCTGGGAGCGAAAACAGGAGTTGCCTCCATCCGACCAGCCGCCGCCCGTCACTCTGCCTCCCGCCGAAGTACAAGATCCGAGGGGGTTGTCTCCCGACTGTAGGTCGCCCGTGGTGAGCGGAGCACCACTGTGGGTGAAAGAAATGAAGTGTTTTGTTAGTTTTCTTCTGTTCTTCTTGTTCCTTGATCGTTTGCTTAAGTTTTAGTTAGTTTAAGCATAGTTTTAGCTTAGTTTTGAATGTAGTTGAATTAAAATCCGTTAATCTTGGTCCTTCTTGCATTAGAAGCTCTCCTTGAAATTCACACATTCATAGATGATTGTTCTGTTGTTGCAGCGTGGGGGTTGTCTCCCGACTGTAGGTCGTCCGTGGTGTGCATACGTCCATGTTTTGCACCCACAGGTGCTTTCAATTCACTGAATCGAATATAAATGAAATTAATGTAAATGAAACGAATGTAAATGAAGTGAATGTGCTTAAACTGAATATGATATGTGGATTGTGGCTATTGAGAGGTTCCTACATATTGTGGAATAAGTGATATGGACAGCAGTCTGGTCATTGCAATGAAGTAGAGATCTTGAAACATTAACATGAAGAAAAATTTGTCTATGTCTGCTAATATAGCTTGTTGAATATTGGAGGAAGAAGGGGACGAGAGAGGGAGAGAGAGGAAAACACTTTCTTGCTTATTCACGTGACCCTAATCTCATATTAAAAGAGATTAGGGTTGGCAACATAACAATTACAAAATCAGTCCACTAAATATAACAAAATATTTAAAGAACTACTATTCAACTTTCTAATATTGCAGAAACACTCTTTAACACTCCCCCTCAAGCTGGAGCATAGATATCAATCATGTTCAGCTTGTTACAACCTCTCAGGAAATCGCCTATAGGAAGAGCCTTGGTGAACATATCAGTTGCCTGATCTTCAGAGGAGACATGAATAGTGCTAATAATTCCTTCCTGAACTAAATCACGAACATAGTGGCAATCCACTTCAATATGTTTTGTCCTTTCATGAAAAACAGGATTGTTAGCAATATAGGTAGCTGCCTTGTTGTCACAATACATCTTTATTGGGAGATTCACTGAAACACCCAACTCTAAAAGTAATGATCTGACTCATGACATTTCAGCCGCAGTTTGAGCCATAGCCCTATATTCCGACTCAGCACTAGATCGAGCCACTACATTCTGCTTCTTGCTCCTCCAAGAAATAAAATTACCTCCCACAAAGACACAAAAACGTGTGGTAGACTTCCTGTCATCTACAGATCCTGCATAATCAGCATCACTATACACTTCGATGTCAACACCTTCTCCCTTTTTAAACCATAACCCCTTTCCCGGGGCTGATTTCAAGTATCTGACAATCATTAGAGCAGCATCCCAATGAACCTTTCGAGGCTTTTCCATGAATTGACTTAGCTTATTCACAGCAAAGCTAATGTCGGGGCGAGTGACCGTCAAATACAGCAGTTTCCCTATAAGAGATCTGTAAGATCTAGAGTCAAAAGGCTCTGATTCATCATCATGTATATGAATTCGGGGATTCATGGGAAGTGTGGCAGGTTTATCTCCCAATAAACCTGTTTCCTGCAGAAGTTCAAGAGCATATTTTCGTTGAGACACTACAACTCCTTTACTATTACGAGCCACCTCAATACCAAGAAAATAACGGAGTTGTCCAAGGTCTTTTGTGACAAAGTGTTGTAAAAACTCCTTTGTCTGAGCTATTTCTTGATTACTTTCTCCAGTGAGAACAATATCATTCACATATACAATCAATATCACTATACCAGATGTGCCTCGCTTGATAAACAATGAGTGATCAAGCTGGGATCGTTAAAATCCACACTTAGATAAAACCTCAGTTAGCTTATGGAACCATGCATGAGGACTCTGTTTAAGTCCATAAATAGCCTTCTTTAATTTGCATACCTTGAAACACTCCCCTTGTCGCTCAAAACCAGGTGGTTGCTGCATATAAACGGTTTCAGACAGGTCTCCATACAGAAAAGCATTTTTCACATCCAGCTGAAATAGAGGCCACTCTTGCTGGACAGCAAGAGATATAATCAGTCGAATAGTGCCCAACCGAGCCACGGGCGAAAAAGTCTCAAAGAAGTCAACGCCATAAGTCTGTGTATATCCTTTAGCAACAAGACGTGTCTTGAACCGTTCAACTGAACCATCAGAATGATACTTGATGGTGAACACCCATTTGGAGCCAACCACATCACAGTGCATCGGTGGATCCACCAAATCCCAAGTCTCCTGAGAGATAAGAGCATCCATTTCCTCCTGCATGGCTTGCCGCCACCTTGAATCTAACAAGGCTTGATGGTGAGAAGACGGGATGATGTGGTTAGACAAAACTCGATCAAACTGCACCAAACTTGTACTCAAATGGTCAGTAGAGACAGAATTAGAAATCGGATGTAGTGTACACTGTCGCTTGCCCTTGCGAATAGCAATGGGAGATCATCTGCAGTGTGATCATCATTTAAACCTGAGTCAGTCTTATCAGTGGAGCTTACCTCTTGAGAAGACGCTGGTGGGCGGTTGAGAGAGGGACCCAAACGACGAGTGTAAACTAATGGAGGATCAAGGAAACGTTCACATGACATAGATTGAGATGGAGGGATCGACTCAAGTGACACTGGTGGAATAGGAAGAGGAACCGGTATAGGCATCTCAGACGGAGGACTCGAAGGAGAAAAATAAGGACGAGACTCAAAGAATGTAACATCCGCACTGATAATCTCTTTCTTGGTCTGGGGATCAAAGCACTTACATCCTTTTTTATTTGCAGAGTATCCAATAAATACACATTTGATGGCTTGGGCAGCAAGTTTGTTTTTGTCTGGGCCTAAGATGTGTGCAAAGCAAGTGCATCCAAATACTTTGGGAGGTATATGAAATAATGGTCGATTTGGATATAAAAGTTGAATGGGAATACGTTCTTGGACGGCTGACGAGGGTAATCTGTTAATGAGGTAACATGCAGTAAGAATAGCATCCCCCCAAAAGTATGCAGGCATGTGAGAATGCAACATGAGTGTGCGGGCCACATTTAGGAGTTGTCGATGTTTGCGTTCGGCAACACCATTTTGTTGGGATGTGTGTGGACAAGTACATTGAGGCTGAATTCCATGATTGGCATAAAACTGAAGTAGAACGGAAGATTTGAATTCAAGAGCATTATCATTGTGAATATTTTTGACAATGAAACCAAACTGAGTTTTTATTTCCTTGACAAATTTAGGAAGAATACATGACTTCGGATCTTTCCCGTAACAAGAATACCCAACTGACTCGAGTAAAATCATCAACTAAAACAAGATAATACCGAAAACGCGAGTAGAAAGGAACCCTCAGACACATTACCATCAGCCATAGTAAAATTCCAACCAGAATTGTACTCACAATATGTATGTATAAGGTGCAGTAGTTAACTTCAATCAAGGCACGACAACATAGAAGAATCTGGAACACACTTATGGCTCTAATTATCAATTCAGAAATTCACTAAAACAGGCAGCAACATAGGCACTAACTCAGGCAGCAACTCAACAAAATAATTTCAGCCGATGGCTGCAACACAAGCAGGAACTTTATGATTAGCATCAGTCCACAACTAATGAGACCTCAACTTATAGATTTCATATCCACGATCTGTAGATCATTCTGCTCCTCACATTAAATTATATCCACAAGCAGTAGATTGACTCTGCCCCACACGGTCAACATAAAAATCTGATTACAACAACAATAACCTCCACGAGATCCACTTAAGGATCAGGTTGAACACAAACACAAAACAAATTGGCGGACTGTTTTCAGACGTGGATAGCAGGCAGCACTTTCAGATGTCGATAATAGGTAGCAAACAAGCACAAGTTTGACAGTAGAGAAAACCTGTCTCACTTCAACGATGCAGAGAGAAAACAGAAATCTGCCTACTCCATACAATTTCAAACTTGTCTCACTTCAACGATGCAGGAAAAAGATTGAACCTGCCCACACGACATACCTTTGCCTGTGAGAATCCACCAGGCACCGCACGGCTAAACAAATCAGACTGCCCTAGCAGATCCGACATTCTTTGGCCTGAACATCTTCCACGGCTGCACTTGAGTTAACGTGGAGGATATTTTCTTCACCCACAGAAGGCCATCGGCCTTAAAATTGTCAAAGTATGTCAATCTCTTATATAGATATTACCTTATTTTAAGGAGCTGTTACAAGATATTTATTATCAACAAAACCGTTCCTTGATTTTTGCTGTAACTGTTTCCATAATCTATCGTGTTGATTTTTGCCATGATCTTTTCCAAACGATCCTTACCATGATGTTGGCATCCATATCATATGTGTGCCGTTAACCATCATTCTTTTCATCTTCCCTCAAATTGGACGGCTTTTCACAAAGTCCAAATTTGCCATGGAGATTTTGTGGGGGCAGATCATGCTCTGGCAGCAATTCAGAAATCTCAAGCTTGATTCTTGAATATTTTGTTCACAGGATCGAGTCCTCGCTTTGGTGAAGAAGGCAGCGATCTCTTTGGTCGTCTGCAAGCCATCATTGGGTGTTGATCTTCTTCTTCAAGCATCCTGCTCTGATACCATGTTGAATATTGGAGGAAGAAGGGGACGAGAGAGAGAGAGAGGGAGAGAGAGAGAGAGAGAGAGAGAGAGAGGAAAACACTTTCTTGCTTATTCACGTGACCCTAATCTCATATTAAAAGAGATTAGGGTTGGCAACATAACAATTACAAAATCAGTCCACTAAATATAAGAAAATATTTAAAGAACTACTATTCAACTTTCTAATATTGCAGAAACACTCTTTAACATAGCTCAATATCAAATATCAACCAAGCATATTCAGCTATTCATTATTTTTTTTTTTTTTGAAAGAAAGGTTCTCCAAAAGAAATCTAAAAGCCAATAAGTTGAGATCAATTAGTACAACTCAGTCAAAGATATTGGTGACACATTCAAAATATCATGATAATATCATCAAAAGAATAAAAATGAAAAATCGGAATTTATCACCATATTTTGTAAATATTGTCCGTCTCTCTCACGAAAATATTGTGATTGACTTTTTCCTGATATTAAAAAAAACACAATTTTCATAACATTTTAAAGGTTCTTATTTCTTCTAAAAGTTCGGTAATTATTTTAAACTTTCAGTAATTTTTTTGCAATTAAATTGTAGAAAACTCATAATTTCATTTTTTTTCCTATTAATATTTTGCATACTTTTAAAATTTTTAAGCTCCTGATATTTTCCGAATAAAAATACTTCCCAATTAATACCAAAACCTTCTAGATGAAACCTGGAAAATATATTTCTCACCATGTTACTTATACCAAGTCAAACTCAGCAGTTGCTTGAAGCTTATAAATGACACATAATAGATAGGTTCCCACCATGCAAAAATAATAAAACAATTTAGGAAGCATGAGCCTTCTACTATTTACTTAGAAAAAGATTCAGTAGATTCAGTAGATTTTAAAATTTTAAAGAAAGAAAAAACAAATTGCATAGACTTGAGTTCTTTTAAGGGGAAATATAAGATACAATCACAATAATTGTTTGTTGCAAAATTTTTCCAGTACTACTTTTTTAGAAATAATATCACAATATGTTCAAAATATATTGTTGATTTTTTCTACATTGTTTTATATGCCCAAACTTCTTGCAGAAATGCACCTGTTCTCTCTTTTTTGGTTTTATAACCAGCTAGGTAGCAGCAATTTAAGAACTAAGCTTTTACAGAATCATTTAAAGCAGCTCATAGATATTCTGGAAACACCTAATGCATGAAAACAGTGGAACACTGATGTCAAACCAAACAATAGCTTATTATCTTTGCGAACGAAACAGTAAGCGCAGAAAATACCAAGTCATATGCATCATATCCATCACATTTTGCTGCAATATCCTCAAGCACATCTTCTGAACACAACAAAGCACGCCTGTGGAGCTCATGCTTCAGTATAGCACCACGCTCAGCAGCAGCTGGTGCAGACAACTGCAAGTGAAAATCAAACCGACCTGTCAAGAATAAAGTGGTATGTCACATATTATGCAAATGCCCGTAGAATTTTACACCTCATTCAAAACAAGGCTGCATAACGGATCAGAGAAGTTGCATGCCTGAACTAGTCAAACACTTGGGCAGACTACCAAGGGAACGAGCGGTAGCCATGAAGGCAACTGGTCCAATTCCACAAGAGCTTTTTCTCTTGTCCTGTAGATGATCAACAGGTATAATCTCCATTAACTTCAGGGACTAAAACTCTTTATGAATGTGAGAGTACAGAATTCATGGTTAATAAAACAGTAGAGATTTGAAATTGAAAGGACAAACCAAATCAAGGCCAGCAACAATGCAAAGCCAACAACTGTATTACCCTAAATTCATCAATAATATCTGAAAGAAATTCAGCAACAGCAGTGACAGCATTAGAAGCTGGAGAAGCCTCAGGTTCAGAAGATGATGATAGAACATTATCAAGATCATCAAATATGACAAGAGAAGGAGAGTGATCTAGAGCTTCAGAAATGTAGTTAGCAAGACCCTGCCTTACTGACTGAAGCTTCTCCACAGCAAGTTTTGAGCAGCTCACAAAGACTCTGTCAGCATCAAAATCTTTATTAAAGAAAGTGTAGGAGAACCACAAACCTTGAAGCTAACATAGAGCTTGTAGGAAATTCCACATTTTTCAAAACAAAACTTACACATGCGCTAATATATCTTTGTGGTCTTCAAAATGTTTGGCAACAGCAGAAGCCAATAGTGTTTTCCCAGATCCCTGACAAGGATAAAAATTTTATCTTAAGAAGGCATAAGGACAAAACAATTGAGCCCCACCATTCCAATAGATCCTCAAATGCATCAGTGTATGTATTTATTCACACATATATACACGCATGCACACCCACATTCAGAGGTTGAGCTGAACCCCCAGCAGAACAAGCCAAGAGCTGCACCTGGTGATTGAGTTCCTGAGTTCCTTCAAACCTGAGGTTCTCAAGTCTAACACACCAAATCAAGTGGACAGAGCACTTTGTAGCAAGAAAGAAAATCCATAAGAATTCATTACCCTCCTCTTTTGAAAGTTATTAAAAAAAAAAGCAAAATTCAGTGGATGAAAACAGAGAAAAATAGCGAAAATCAAAGTCTGTCTGGCAGACCTGGAACTGGGGTCAGCATAGGCAAGATACTTGTGTAATATTAGTGCTAACAGTCTACCTCACATGGATAAAAATAAAAAGGGCCCCATATCAACGTTTAAATTCATCAGTGCAAGCATGTTCATGTTCCAGTCATGAGTCAAGGTCAAAGCTGTGTTAGATGTGGTCGACGCAACCTACGCTGATTTTTTTCTCAAAACTTTTAAAACTTTCAAGCAGTTTTTCCATTGTTAAGTGGTGTTTCCCATTTCCTCTTGAAGAGTTACAACTGTGAACGTTTTTACATATACTTTCAGCAATATACTGACTATTTGTTGGCAATTTATATATATATATATATATATAAGAATCCAATCCAATGCTGCCAGATACCGGAAAGTTGTCGGATGGTTAAAATTCAAGAATTCATCATTAAAAAAACCTTAAATCGCCACCAAAGCCATCATAAACCATCGCAACACTACAAACCATTGTTAATACCAATTTAGTGATTATTCTTTAGCGATAAGGACTATAGTCAATGCTGTCAAACACCAAATAGTTGTTGAATGGTTAAAATTTAAAAATTGTTGCTAAAAGGACTATAAATCATCACTAAAGCCATCATAAACCATTGCTACCGCCAATGTCATGATTGTTTTTCAGTAACAAATTTATAAATTTTAGCAATCCAACATCCAGCAATATATAGTATTATCCTATATGTGGTTGTCCCTGCACCCAAGTTTTTTGAAATTGCTCTGCAGCCTAGTCTCCACATGCACACGTACCTTCACCAATGTGATATAGTTGATAATGAAGCTACATAGGATTATTTCCCAATGAAGAAAGAACAATTTACAAAACAGAACATATGATATCAAAAAAAGGACTTTTTTTTTCCAATTAAGAAAAGAACAATTTACAAAATAGAATATGTGGTGATATCAGAAACTCACTGGAGGTCCATAAAGGAGAACATGACCAGGGAACGGTAAATTGTAATAGTTAAACAACTTTCCAGCAAAGGGAGACAGTATCATCATTATCCCTGATAAGAAATAAGCCAACAAAAAATACTTAAGCTAACAAAACCCTTGGGACCTTAATAATATCAAGCACAAAAATGAAGAGCTTTGTACCACAGATTATCAAAGAAAAGCTTACTATTTAAAGCTTCAGATGCAGCTGCCTCCATCCAGTGCAAAGATGAGATTGCTACTCCAGAGCTTACAGCATACCTTTTTTGGTCAACATAGTCAAAAGAAACAGGCTTACCCATGCATAGTTTGCCGCGCAGCAGCTCTAGACCTTCCGACCTATTTTGCCCATCAATGTCCTTTGGTATAGAAAGCTCATAACTGCTCTTCTGGTCACTATCCCCAAAATCAGCTGCCAAAAGAAATAGGATTTCTACAGTTGAATCTTCAGCCTTACTGTTCCCTTCACTAGATTTTAGGGAGGATCGTTGATCTATCCCACAGCCCATATCTAGTTCAAAATGAAATAACGTTTCCTTTCCCAGTAGAACAGAACCTGTATTGCTTTGACAAGTTGAGGATGCCTCCACAATCAGTTGACTAGTAATCCATGTCCATATGAGGTTTTGCTTCACCAAGGGTGCGGTCACATCCTTTTCATTTTGAGGATATATACAAGGGAGAGTAGCCAAAAGTCTCTCATGCAATGACCAATCTATCACTTCGTTGCCAATGGCAAAATCTCTTTTACAACCAAGCCTTCTACTATTTGACTTCAATTGCCTCTCAAACATGTTAGGACTATTGGCTTCAAAAGAGTTCTCATTGTTGGACAACTTGAACCAGCAAGGTGAAAGATTCAGGTTAGGAATATCATTGACAAGAGGCTGGTCATACTTCTTGACATAAAGCCCTGCATACATGGAAGTTCATTATATAATTGACACAACATCAACATGTCTGAAAGATCCTCACAAAGCAAACAATGTCAGTTGTCAGACACCAATCATCGACATTATTGACATGAAAAGCAGATAAATTATTACTTAAGGCAGTAACAAGGACCAATATTTGTGAATTCATACAGGAATCATCCCATAGAAGTAACAGAACTAATGAAACAGTCAGTCAACATGTACTAAAGCAAATATCCAAAATATGCCAGTGGCACGAAGCCGAGGAATAATAGAAAGGAGGAATGAGGCTTCATATGAAAATCAGCAATGAAAAGCTTGAATTTAAATTAGTAATTATGTTATTTGTCAAGTCCAACATTATTTCAAATTCCTTGTCTATCCATGAGTCCTTGTCAGCATATCTTTGTGAACCTACAGCACTGCTCCCCAAGTCCAACTTCTCCAACTCTTTTCATGATTCCATTTTTCTACAAATATTCATGCAGGTGACAGTACAGGTGCTGACACATAGGTGAAGCAATTTCAAAATATTTGGGCACAGTGCATGGCTTTATAGTTTATACCATAAAATTGTCAAACAAATAGCCAGTACACTGATAAAAATTTACAATAAAATCATTCACAGTTAAAAGGATCCAAGAGAAGAGAAAGACCACCAATTTTACCAGATTCAAATATACTAAACAGTTTAAAGGCTTTGGAAGAAAAAGACAAGATTGGATTTGGTCAAAGTTGGCCATATCCAAAATTGGAGAAAAGAATGCATAGGGGCGTTCCATGCATCCTCTAATTACCATGGGATACAGGGAACCAAACCCCCATTCTGTATGGCTGTTCTATTCCACACAAAAATTGTCCTCAAAGTGTCAATATGTGTATGACTCCAAAGGGACAATATGTGCATGACTCCTTTTTAGCAACTTAATGTTTACCTGTAGTGACAATGCATTATAAATAGCATTACACCTGGGCTGCCACAGAAAAACCGTCTATAGAAAGATGTAACTGAAGGCATGACGAATCTGATTCCAGCAATAATATCAAGGAAATATGAAGTTGTATAAGTGGCTCAAGAAACCACACTAATAGGTTGGGGCAGTAGGAGTATAACATCTGCAATAATAGCTAATTACACAGAAACTGAAGTAACAGAGAGGACATATTGACCAATAGAATAAGTTATGATTCATGTGTTAATCATTTCCACAAGGTGAAATACCAAATGTTATGACATTTTTGTTTTACTTATAACAATTACCATACAAAGAACAAAGACGAACATAAAAAGAAGATCAAGTGGGTATTTCTACAACAACGAACTACCAAAATAAGAATCTAATTCTTAAATGTGAAAAAATGAATACATAAAATAGAACTATTGAACCTATTAGGTATTAGCTGTTTAAATTTCCAGAAAAGCACACAACAATTAAATTAATAGTCACAATGCAAGGCATTCCTAAGTATAGTGACATCAATATACATGCAGTACATTCATAAACTAGAAATGAACACAAAAACGGAAACAGTACACTTACAGGAATGCACTTCTGCTTGCAAATAAGAACAAACAGACCAAGGAAGCATGACATGTCCTTTTGCTGCTGAATCAGAAAGAACAAGGCGAACAATCAAATGCCTAGAGGTTTTCTTTCTGGAAGATGAAGAACCGCCATTTGCCTCTTTGTAACTACTCTTTTTCCCTGAGATGTTCCCTCTCTTGTTCTGAATGTTCTTATCCCTCAATACTCTAGACGTTAAAATAACTTTCTCTGAATTACAAAATTCTATAGTTCTGGCAGTTTCTGGATGAATGAAAGCAAGAGAAGTTGGAACCACCCTCAACTTAAATCCATTGACTTCTTGTTGCTTAATCAAATTTTGGTCTAGTTCTTGAACACGCATGAGTGCTCTCCTTGCAAGATGATCTTTCAAGGAACAGGTCACTAGATCTGTCGGTAAAGAGGTGTTCTTTTTACGTGTCTTTGGTGCAACTACAACTTCAGTTCCTGGCACAAGTTGCACTAGAAAATTTCCCCAAACATAATAAGATGGACTGGTAACCAAAGCAGTTCACAATGTAATAATGTACTAAATAGATTGGAAGGAAAAACCAAATAGAGGTTGCAAAAGGAAGAAAAATAGCAACAAATACAAAGCCAACTTATAGCATGAACAGAATTTGCAGACTAAAGTTCAATTTGAAAGTTCTAGAACAGACTCACTTTCAAAGTAAATATATTCTAGAACGTTAATAATAGAAAACATAAGTTTTACCTATAAATTATTTTTTAATTTACTATATTATTCTACATTTTCTCAGGAATAGATATTGCTCAGTTCTCAATATAGCGCCGAGCAATAAGAATAGGGAAAACAAACTAAAGTGTCCATTAATATGAGGATGGGGAATGTTTAAAGATGCATTAATAAAGACCGCTTGGACCTGGAAGAGATTTGTACCATATTAACAACAGTATGTAGAGGCCGTACTTATACGGGATGCAGATATAAAACTTTCATTTAACCAGGGATCATTGTGTCATTTTGTAATCATAAAAGAGTGTAGAAATGAAAGAAGTTAGGGCATGGCTCTCATATTGGAACTGTATCATTGGCATCCCAACTTCTCCTTATGTTCTTCCTGCAACAAGAAATTGTAGTGACTGAATTACAATCTCTGGCATCAGAGGACAGGCTGGACCCAAGATTGTGATTGCTAAGGAATGCCCATGGAGACTCGAATCGTATTTCTAGGCCAAAGAAATTATGTCATCCATCAGGATTTTTCCCCTAAATCTTATTTTTTCTTCTTACAGTTTCCTTCTCCTGAATATTATTTCTTCTTTCCCCAAATTTCCTTTGGTCACTTCTAAAATCTTTTCCCTGATCCTTTTCTCTGATTTAAAAGTTTGCTGTTTTGTTTCTTTCACAACCCTAAAACCCCAGACCTACAGCAGTTTGAGACTGTCCTTCTTACCCAAAGTCTCAATTTTTTTTATTCTCGAAATCTGAATATGAAACATGGGGTTAGGCTATCCTTATTGTCTTGTCCCTTTCAAATGAAATCCATCATCAAAAAACAAATAAACGTGGATGTTCAAGTTTGGCTCTCACGTGATAATAGACATTACTCAGCCCCATTTCTGTTGAAAATCAAATCCTAATATCTCTGATTAGACTGTCTTCTCTTCTCTCCTGTCATGCAATAGTTTATTTTCTCTCCTTTGTCAATCAGCTTGGTTCTGATCTGACACCTATTGATTTGCTCTACGAAGACTTGTATGATCAGCTGTTAAATGGTTCTGATCAGTTTGTGTGACAAACTTAGGCTTGTAAAAATTCTCCAAAATCTGTTGTAAGGAAGAAAATATAGAAAAGGAAGAAAATGTAGAAAAGTCACACGTCCCCATGAGGGAGCCAGTGATCTGTTTGACTGATTGGAGTGAGCCCTAATGAGAAAATTCTGTCACCGAACAGTAATACCCTTATAAATAATGAGTATTTACATGAGTAATAACAAAGACCAGTTTACAGGTTAGATTGGACTCAAATCCAAATCCAACTTATATATACAAATGCATGGGTGCTTAACATTCCCTTTGTTATGAACCACGGAAAACCTGCTTTCTAGAAATCAAAATTTGTGCTTCATGTGATCCTTAGCATTGTCACAAAAGACGTGGACGGGTATAATACGGCGATGAAAAAAACGGGTATAATACGGCGAAGCCGAAAATCTCGGGAATAAAACGGGAAAAGAACGGCAAATTTTTAAAAAATAAATAAATAATCCTGATAATTATATAAAAAGAAAGTAAATGAGAAATTAAAAGAAACAATGAAAAATGACTAGATAAGCAACACATTAAAATTAGATAATGAAATGACAAATACATAACTAACAAAGCTCCCATTGAAGCCTTGTCACGGTCCACCATACTCCATAGCAATAGATTCCTTTGCAAGAATACCCACTAAAGCCATGATGGCCTATCAACTAATTACGGCCTTAATTCATCAAAATCGTAAGATACTACATATCAGTCTAAAAGCATTTATATGTAGCTACGGGATAAATGAATAAGAGCAATTACTGTGTTGCACAAACAGTCAATGAAAACAGTATCTACGTGCCCATCACACTAGGAATCATACACACAAGATTAATAAAACCCTGCAATCCAACCACTATCTGAGCTAACAATGAGAAACAGAAGTTGCACATACTGATTATCTACAATTTTTTTGTACGTCCAGGTTTGTTAGGATTCCAAAATGCTCTCATAACATTATAGTATAGTTAAGAAGGCGAGATGGAGACGAAGGCATGCATTGATGCATACGACAAAAAGAAAAAAGAAAAATCGAACAACACATGTATACTATAGTTAATACTTAATAGTCTATAGTCTATACGTTGTAAAAAAATTAAAAAACGAAATGGAAACTTGGAAAGAGAACCTGTCACCGCTCAAATGAAAAAGAGACGGAGACGAAGGAAGTCGAATGAATGCCCTCCTCTTCAGCTGGATGAAAACGCCCCTCTTCAGCCGAAAAACGCCCCTCTTCAGCCGATTGAGAGATGAGGTCGAGGAACGGACGAAGGAAGAAGTTCTCACCTCACTCGAAGAAGAAGTTCGAAACTTCCTTCGAACGCCTGTTACGCTTACGCCTCTTTCGATTTCAAGTTTTTAACCCTAAGCCCTCTTTTCCTGTGTGAAAATACTTTTTTGCCACTAAAAGGTCGAACAAGTTTAAAAAAAAGCCAACGTCTTAAACAATATTACAAGCTATGCCATTTACAGTCGCACGTTAAAAGAAAGCGCAAAAAATCGTTTTATACGCGTTTTTTAAAATTTGCCGTTTTTTTCAAAAAAACGCGTCTTTTTCCCGTTTTTTTCGGCTGGAACTTTTTTGGCGTTAAATACGCGTTTTTTTTTAATATAACGCCGTTTTTTGTGACAATGGATTAAAGGCTCTCATCTGATTGCTTGGAAGACCCGTTGTAGGCCCCTGGATGAAGGCAGTTTGGGGATCTATCAATGATGTTCAAACAGCTGCCGCGGCTCTCCACCTTTATCACAGAGAGCGTGTATGGGCTACAGCCTACATAAAAAATACCTTAAGCATCCCTCTCTCAGGACAAACAAGAAAGTGGCCAATGGTTTGTGGTTCATGAAAGGGATTCACTCTGGCTGGAAGATCGTTCATGAAGATGTAAGTTGTATAGTGGGTGAAGGTCGGATTGAGCTCTGGACAGCTAGGTGGTCAAACCCTTGCCTCTGTGATCTGCTTAATGTGGAGGAATTTTGTGCTCTTAGGTACCTCATTAATCACTCCATCCTTGAGATAGCCTCCATGCAAGGGAGTGCGAATGGTATGATTCATAACTTCCTTGATACAATGCACGTGGAGCTCCCCTTTCTTCATGATTATAGTGATCAGCTTATATACCAAGGCAAACAAGCCTTACCTTGCAAGGCTAGAGTTCCGGGAAGACATCAGGATTAAGCATTTCATTGATGGTTGGAGACGCTAGATCTGGCACAGTGATTGCATTCCCTGCTCACAATGGTTTTGTTACGTTGCGAGTCATGGAGGACTCCAAACTCAAGACCGCTTAAAGTCTAAGGGCCTCCATCTAGCTAACAGATGTCATTTATACTACAGACATGAAGAAGAGGGTAATCACCAACTCTTCACTTGCCATGTTGCAGCCAAAATATGGAGATTCATCTCTAACAAATTCGGCAAAAAGAGAATACCTCATAGGAACTTCATTTCGGAATTGCAATGGTGGTTGACATCTAGCTTTAAGCGAAGTTGGATTATGCGCAGCTGGAAAGTGTGTTTCATACTGTAATATGGAAACTTTGGTCAACTAGGAATAAGGGATACCACAAAGGTGAACCCTCCCATCTTAAAGATTTGGCAACCTAGGTGTAGGCTAGCTGTTTTGAATGCTTCCACTCTTCAATTAAAATGTCTAGTAAGGAGCATGAGGACTTTATGTGGTGGATTTGAGTGGGGTTTTTTTGTAGATGACTGGCCTTATTTGTGAGACAAGGACCTTTGCATTCAAATCTCTGATTATCAGCTAGGCTTAAGGGCTCTGACAAATTAATTGTGGCTTCTTGGAAGGTCGGCCATCACGATAATGTTGGCTCTCTCAGCAGTTCTTTCCCAAGTACTGAAGCCAATGCAAAATTGATTATGTTGGACACTGTTTTGCAAGCTTCAGCCTCTACTGACCTGAACTTTCCTATTATCTCTGACAACAAGGCATGGTGAAGTCGGCTGGTTCATTTCCTTGAAGCTAAACCTTTTCCCCATTTTGGTTGTCCTACTCCATAGTAGACTTACTGTTCTCCCATCCAACCCTTCAAGTTGATGTCACTGCTCTTGCCTCAAGTTGTATGGCATTTTTTTTATATTGGTTTTGTTTAATAAAAGGTAGGAGGCCAATCCTCCAACAGGGTTTGTTTCGGAAGAGGAAATAAAACAATGAAACAAAAATTGAAACAAATAAAAACAGAAAATGAAATAAAAATAAATAAAAAATCGTGATAAATTCATTTTTAATATTTTTTAATATATCACGATATTTTCCCTTTCTTCATTTTCTTTATTTATTTCGCCAATATCACGATATTTGTGGCTATGATCTATACACGATGAAGATGATCACAGATCAATTTGTTGTTGTGGGGTGTCTCATTAGTGACACTGATAAGGCGCAACAGATTTGAGTAGGCTTGGACCAGAATATAATAGGAGTATTACATGTTTATTATGTCTTCCTGTCATAACTCCTAGTCCTAACTACCTATGAAGAGTTTAGAGCAAAGCTGCTACAATATGAGATGACATTGAAGGGCTTTTCTATGACCTCTCATACCCACACAAATCCTAAAGGTGTGAACAATACAGTTTTAGAATATGTTGTAGAAGAGGCCAGGAATGCAGCAGACAAAAGCGCCAAGGTATCCTCCCCATCCCTAACATGTCCTTGAGCACTCAAGAATAAAGGAGGGTGTCAACTGCTTTCTTTGCAAGAAAAGGAGGCAAATTAAGATCTAGGATAGATGGCCAAACTCTTGGAAAGAACGATATGCATGGACCAGGTGAAAAGCTCCCTAGAGTCCTAGACAAAAGATGAAAAAGCACAATAACAACAATAAGGATATGACAAAGGTTAAAGACTTGTTATTATCTGCCCATGCTGAATTGAACCTGATGGAAAGTGGTATGCTGACTCTGGTGCAACTTGTGTGATAGGTAATGTAAGTAAGCTCATTAATATCATCTCTTACTCTAGTATGAGTAGTGTTGTCAATAGTAGTGGAACCCATCACCCTGTCACAGCCACTCACGTTGGAAACTCAATCATCCCCATGTTTCATTCCGCTCTTAAAATCTCTAATGCCCTCCATGCACCCAATAACATGAAAAATGTTGCCTCTGTCCCCAAATCAGTTGATGACCATTGTACTTTAGTAGAATTTACACCTTATGTGCAAGTCAAGGACCTTCACACAAAGAAGACATACAATAAGGGCATAAGACAGCAATATATACATCTTTCAAGAAGCTCCCAGCAATTCCTCTGCCTTGAAGCCTCATGTTGCACATCTTGCTCTAGAAAAGTTTGTTGTCAATGTTTCTGTGTGCCTTCTCTAGTCTTTGGCATTATTGATTAGGTCATTGTAGATCTCATTTTCCTAAGGAACTTGTATCAAATAAACTTGACCATCCAGATAGTCCTTGTGACAGAATGAAAGATGAAACGTGTTCTAGTTGCCACTTATGCAAAGTGCCATCTATTACTCAACAAATTAAAGAGATTCAAGGTCTTCCAAAATTTTGTGTTCTGATGCGTGGGGACCTCCTCCCACTGCTTTTAGTTCTAACAGTCAAGATTATCTTTTTATGTTGATAATTATTCTATTTATACATGTACATATTTCATGAAAACATAAACCCATTTTTTTTCCTTTTTTAGCGTTTTTATCTTAGTTTAACCAATTTTTCAAATTCGTCTAATGCATCCAATCTGATGGATGGAGTGAGTTTACATCTAGTGACTCCATGTCACCTTCAAGGTCATTGAACAAGGAGAAAGGGTGTTTTGCCTGCAAACACCTCAACAAAGTCAGATTGTTGAACAAAAGCATCAATATATTGTCGAGAGTGGATCGATGAGTATAACGCATGAAGAAATCCCCCTATCTCCCTATCGAAAGAGGCTTTCTATACTGCCATATATGTGATAAACAGGTTGCCAGTGGTGATTCTTGGAGATCAATCTCGACATTATATAATAAACATGAAAATGGTTTTATGCTATGTTGTCAAAGTGTCGCCTATGCGATGCCTAGGCATGGACTACACGTGAGTCCACACCCATCACCTAAGTCCACCACTTAGGCAATGGGATATGTGCTGGCTCCTACATGCGCCTAGGCTGGCCTAGGCGCCAGCATGCCTAGTCCATGGAAAAGTGAAAGTCACCTTCCCTTTCAATTAACGTTTCTTAATTGGTTATGAAACAGAATTTTGGAAACTGTTAAACGATTTATTTTGTTATATGTTGTGCTGTGTGAGTATATATTGTTATGTACTTTATTTTGTATTGATTACGTATTTTTATATATTGTTATGTTGATTATGCTATTATATGCATATTGTCATAGCGTCATATGTATATAATGTTAGCCCTGTTATATAATATGTAGTATTGTGATACCTGTTATATGTATATGTTAGTATGGTGATGTACTCATATGTATTGTTACTGTAAGGTACTTATATGTACTGTTAGTTTTTTTATTATACTACATCTCCTTTAGGTACAGTGGTACTATTGTGATATTATATAACTTCTACATAAATATAATGTGTAACTAGTCTATCTGCTTTATATATGTTTCTGTTTTTTATTTTTTATTTCAGTTTGACTTGTTAATTTGTAATGTTTCTCTTCCTGTTATATGACTGTCTCTAAAATGATTTCTGTTATATACTAGTAGTATATATGACTGCTTCTGATTTCTAATTTTCTAGTAATATGTATACTGTAATATGCTGTAATATGTTATAGTATAGCTGTTTACTGTTTAGACTGTTATATTTATTCTGTTTATGATTCTGTTACATTCTGTAATATGTAATACGTATATATTGTTATGTACTGCTTTAGTAATATGTATACAGTTACATACTGCAATATGTAATATGCATTATACTTCTTCTATTGATTTCGCATATTCAATGAAGGCAACAATTAATGTTTGATTGTTTAAGTTGATTATGCTTGTTATATTACTACTCTCCACATTTCTAATATTAGTAATAGTTATCAAATATTAGTAATAGTTAATCAATATAACTTGACATATTAACATAACTAAAAAAATTTAAAAAAAAAAGTTTGGTCGCCGTCTTTGCTTAGGCATGCCTAGGCGCTAAGCGCTGTCTTGCACCCAGGTAGCGCCTTGCCACCTTGACAACATAGGTTTTATGACATTTTTTCCCTAAGGCTTGAGTGGCTACCAAGAAGCCTTAAAGAATTTCATCTACAAACTGCATTTTAAAAAATTAATTGCAATCAAGAGGTTATGGATAAAGCCTCGTAAAGAATCCTTAAGCTGGATAGATATAGTTTAAAGTTTCTAAAAATTTCATATTTAATGAGAAACGTACATGTCCTGTTAATTTTACTCAAATCTTGTTATTTATAATTTTTCCATGCTATAGAATGGTCACCTATGGTACAAAGGGCAAGATTGTCTTTTGTGTGTTGGTTTCTACAATTAAATTGTGTTCTTACCATTGTCACAAATATCACCAGTTTTACTAAATTATCACATCAAAAACAGGAAAACAAGGAAAAGAAAAAAAAATGTGAAGAATTTGCAATTTCTTGGAACCAAGACAAAGTGAGAATATTGTGTTTTCTTCCATCCTTCCAAGCACCTTTCAGAAAAAAATGTCTTAATACATTTTTTTTTGTTTTATGTTAATATTTTAATAACTATTCTATCAGTGATTTTGCAAGGACATTCGTAGACAATTTGTGCTGAATGCTGTTAAAATCTTTATAGTTTTTAATGTCTTGCAATTGCCAAGATTTTCCAAGAAATACAAACTTCCAAATTAATACCTAATAAATCCCTTGCCAATAAAAGTATAAAACTCAATAATGACATTTGTGACAACTGATATTGGTTCATATTCTAGTTTCTTCAAGAATATCCTTGTTCTAAAACAAGTAAAAAACTGCTTGCTAAAGCACGATTTTTCCCTTATTACATTTTGAACCTTAAAAAGATCCCTATTCTAAAACAAGTCGAAAATTACTTACAAAGGTAAAATTTTTCCCTTATAAGTTTACATTTTGAACCTCTGTGGTCAACAGAAATAAGTTCTTGGAGCAGTTTATTTATCTTCATAAAGCATGTCCATGTCAATATCCCATATTAGTTCTTCTAGAATGGTAAGTTTTAGTAGCATTTTAGATCTCCAAGCCTATTTTCTTTAATCTGCTTCGTCTTTTGTTTCCTTAATTCTTTACAATTAAAAAGCACGCTTCCTTCTTTTGTTAGAATTGATTCATTTTGTTTTAGGTCAATAAGGTAATATTAATTGTGATCCCTGTTACATGGACTTGCCACAGGTCTGTGCAACCAGTTGATGTGACTTGTGTCAAAATAAAGTTCAAGAATTCCACATTTGTTGTGCAATTTACAACACCCAACTGTTTCCCCATACTTGGGTTTCACTCGAGCCATTGCATTTGCAGTCATGTAGAAAACAACCGTCTCCCACCTAATCTGTGAAATCAAATGGTGTTTAAATATTTTAATCACACTACAGCACAACTGAGTAATGGTCTTAGTCTGTCATAATCTCAACAATATAAGAGTTCACAAACAATAATCACTTTAGAACAATGTACCTCATAACACAAATAAAAAGGTCAAACACTTCATTAATCTCAAGCACTTAAAATAGCGCAATGAAGTTAACAAGCAGCATCAACCCCTAAATGTATGCAGGGGTAGCAAGAGGCTAGCCATTGAACTAGTCCACCATATAGAAATCTCACTGCCGGTTGGCTAGCTAGTTATTTCCAATTATCAGAAATAGAAAAAAAGAAATAAATTTTAAAACTCATAAGATATATACAGCATATGGATATTATGGGGAGTGGGTATCGGACTGGTTTTCTTGCTCTCTCACAAGCCCCTCCTCCTTTTCTTATTTATTTGTTTGTTTGCTTACATATATATATATATATATATATATATATATATATATATATATATATATATATATATATATATATATATGTATATTATGTGTTTGTTTCTTTATACTTACATAGTACAACATGCAGAACCAATCATGACACAATAAAATGTTCTTTTGCAATATTTTCCCCATCATCAGATCCTACATATTATTCCTTATAGTTCATTTAATAATAAGGGGATGTTCAAATGTTGGCCAAAGTCTAAAACAGTCACAAATACCAATGACCTTTTGAAAAATTTGTGGTTCTTAATGCTAAAAGCAAGGAAAATGACTTCATCGGGAAGAATATGATGATATATTCAAAATATTGCAAAAAAATATTGAGATAATATAACAGTAGCATTTGTGTGTGTGCGTCTTCAATATATATTTTCCATGATTTGGTCTAATTTGGAATTTTAAAACTTATTTCAAATATTTGGCATTATTTTTCATAGAAATGGTAGAAAACTCATACTTCCATCAATTTTTCTATTGTTTATATATACTTCTAATTTAATTCTCAAGAATTTCCTGGGAAGAACAAAACCTTTTCAGAAAATTTTCCAGAAAAACCTAACAAAGATGTTTATTACTATAGTTTTGCAATAGGCAAAACTTTTATCGATACAAAATTTTTTGGAAGTAAAAAATGCATAAACATCAATTTTCGTTTGTGTTCAAAACTTCAAACTTTTGTAGACTAAATTGTATAAAAGTAATATACATGATGTCTTTAACACAAAACGAGGATGTAGGTGTGTCTGAGTGACTGTCAAAGTAAGAAATCATCTGAAATTTGTCATGAAAATGTATATAAAGTTGCAAATGATATTTTTTAGTAAGAAGCTCATTTGAAAATTTGACCCAGTATATAAAGGATGAAACCACATCCATGTTCTTCATTAAGTAGACACAACTTGCACCTAGGCTTTTCCTCCTGGATAGTTCCATATCTTCAAACCAGAACCACCCCCTCGGCCCTCCCCTTCTTCCCCAATGCATACACCCAAAAAAATAAATAAAAAAAAATAACAGGAGATTAACACCAAGGAAACAGGTAATTATGCTCATTGACTTCTATTTATTTAAGAAAGAAAAAAAAATGTGTACATATAATACAACTTACCTATAGATTGCTTAGGTAAGGCTGAAATTACCACAAAGAGAACGACTGTGTGAGAGTGTAGCCACAATGGAAATTTCATTCCTTCATACACGACTCCAACCTGCATCAGGGAAGATGAACAAACATAAAATTTCTAAAAGAACAGATGTAGCAAATGTGCCACAGACACATCTCCACCATTTAAAAAAAAAACGGTGTGATGCATTTTTTATTAGTACATAGATCAAGCTCATGATAAAAATAGGGAAATAAAAATCCCAACATCACAGGGCACTTCAATTTGGGTCCTACACCAGTGATGGAACGACCAGGCACTTGTGTAGCTCCAAATATATAGGCCAGTCAGAGCTGCCATGACTATTTTCATCCAAAAATTGGAGTCATTCAAATTTGACCAACTCTATTCTTGCCCAGAAATGAAACATGGAGTATATGTTTATGAGGGGAGGGGGAAGTTATTGCTATTTTCCTAGTCCACCCTCTTTTCCTTTTGACAAACTGTGAGCAAAAAAGAGACACAAGGTTGGGGGAGGGGAGAGAGAGGAGAAGAAGAAGAAAGGGTAGAAGAGGAGTTGCTTCATTCCTCAACCTGATTACTTATCTTTACTGGAGGTGTTTAAAATATTTAATTTTAGTACAACCCATAGTCGCGTATGAAATAACTTATGGATGAGTCTAGTAACACTTCTCTTTGGAGAAATATTAAGGGAAAGGACATTTAAGTTCCTCTTTTATTTAGGTTTTTAGGGAAAACCCTATTCGAACTGTACCTAGGTTGTTGCTAAGAAATGCTCTCTTAAGATTGGATTAGTACAAGGATAGGGGTTTATTAATTAAATTTATAGGTAAATTGCAGATTAAATTGAAATTCATATATGTCCATCTGTTAATATGTGGTTGTGAACATGACGGCACATGTTCCAATGCACCCAGAGATAATGATGAGTAAGGATTTCTTTTCTAAGTGAGCATAATATGATATTTTATGACATTCTAGCAATTTCTCTTCTAATTAGCACATTAAGGTATTAGATCAGTTGATTTACTTTGAATAGCATGTAAACATCGTGGTCATGTTCTTTTCTAAAACTGAAAATTGGAGCATTTATGGCTATAGGTGGACTGCTATTTAAGATAAAGTAGTTACTACATAAATTTGTTGTCATTATAGTGTGAGTTTGAAAGCATTGGAAAGAAGTTGACTTATGAGCATGTTTTTTTTGTACATTAAGTTTTGCATGATTAATATAGTTTTTCCTTAATTCAACTGAATTATTGGTCTGGAGAGCCACGGTTTCAACTATGTTTGGCTATTAGTATTACTTATAACTGAGAAATACTCTTTATAGAAAAGCTTTCAAAAGAAGTTGAACTCAGAAAACAGTAACAAATAGCAAATCAAGTGGCTATTGATTAGTATCCGCAAGTGCCACGAACATGAGCAATGACTTGTATAAAAGCTAAGGAGCAAGAACAGATGCCCCTGACAACGTTTACAAGCTAGTTTAAAAATCTGCCAAGCTTGGATGCTCAATGAGCTCAAACGGAAGGCTCTCAGTGAGGCAATGTTCTTGACCCTTTTGATAACCTAGTGAAAAATTCTCGGTCATCTGCGACAAAAATTCGAGGATGGGGGAGCAACTCTTCTATTAATGGAACTATGACTATGGGGGTGAAACTCTTCCATTCACAAGGTGATAGAGGAAGTTCAAGATTTTGATAAGGATGTCGTAGTAAAAAAAGGACTCCAAAGTATATATATGTATATATTTCAAATTAATGTTCAAATTTCACGTCACTGCATTTATCTTAAATTTTTGGACGGAAACTAAGCATTTTTTTCTCTCAAATGGTTTCAATTAAACTCACTTGGTCATCAAGGCTCATATTTGTTCTAAAATTTTACTTTTACAGGTAAGGTATCAAACAGTCATTGGTCAAAGCAGCTGCGTTGTATCAGCTTACATAAAGTAGTCTGAGTCTCCATGGAAATACGCCCTACAGTAAAACCAGGTTAGATGCTGGTTTTGGTGGCAACACCCAGTTTAAAAAGTAAAACTAGGTTTTGTGCCTGTTTGGATGACACAAAACAGTTTCGGAAAACCTTGGTTTCTGCCAGACCGGGATTAAACTCCGCTCGGAAAGGTGCTGGGGGAGGGCAGCTTCTTCATCCCCCAACTTAGTCTGTCTCTGTGTGTGCATGTCGATGTAAGAATCTAGTGCAAGTATAATTGTACAGCTTTTCAACTGATGCATTCACACAGGGAATTGAAAAGTAAATTTTGAATTTTGAGATGTAATCTGTGGTGTTTAAAGTCTAGCCATTATATTTGAACTCGGAAGCGACTTCTGAACTTCAGCCGAGCAAGGCATGACAATTATGCTCCTGATCAGAAATCTACTACCAAAAGAAGTTGGCCAAAAATAAGTTTTGCCTTCGGATTGTTGCATCAAAGAATTAACAAACAGTTCCAACGCATTAAGAAAAAATAAACTGTTCGCAAATTTATTGCGCTTGCCTGTTTCAATATTGTCTCCTCGGCGAACTCTGAATTCAATTCAAGTACCTCCCAATCATCCTCACTAACAGGCTCTATAGTCACCCCAGTAGCTCGCGGCAGAGTAGCGATCGCCCTCACCTGAACTTTAGCATGGCTTGGTAAACCAATGGACTCTGCCAATTGCTGTGCCACCTAAACCGAAAAGCACAACGATAGATCATATACCAAACAAAGATGGTGCCAGATTTTGGGATCCTAACGAAGGCTAAGAGACACCCAGTAGATTACGAGAATAAGGTCTACTTAGGAGAAGGAAGAGAACAAGAAGATGGATTGGGATGGATACCTCGATGGCAGCAGATTGAGAAGCGGAGCCGGACCAGGCGACGTGCCAGCGACGGTCGCTCTTGTTAAGTGGCCGGAGCTCAAGAGCAAGGATTGGTGGTAGGAAGCCGGAGCTGGTGGTGGATTGGAGGGTGTGAATTAAGGGGAGAGGCAGTGAGACGAAGCACGTCTCCAAACCTCCCACCGGCCTTACCTCCACCTCCATGGCTTTGATAACAAGCTCAAGCTCTCCCTCTCTCTCCTCTGGTGCTTATTTCCCCGTGCGCGAAAGAGAAGTAGCGGTTTTAGTTTTCGGAAAATTGCTAGTGAACCAATGTCTTGTCAATAATTACATCAGAAGGATCCCCAAGTATCAAATTTCTTCTTATGTTCTTATAATTTTGAAATATTTACACTTTCAGGGTCCAGAATCCTAATTCTGCATGAGATCATTACCAGGTATCCAGTTTGACTTTGGATCCGTGTCTATTTTGGATCTGATGACATAAAGGCTTTAATAGCAGGACCTTTTACATCTTGACATTTGCTTTTGGATATGGATTTGATTTATCAGCTGCAACTGATTTAATTTCAAGCACTCATCCAACCATAATCAAAGTACATTTTGGTTGTTCTGCTATTTTGATTGGAAAGCAAGTTATATGTTATGGCCTGCAGGAACAAGCGTGAAAGTTCGCCCCTACTGACGGCGGACCCATTGTTAGTGTCACAGGCTGACTTCTTATGGGATGCTGGCTTGGCCGGGCGAGCGGACCCATTGTTAGTGTCACAGGCTGACTTCTTATAGGATGCTGGCTTGGCCGGGCGAGACATAGTCGGTTCACAATAGTCAGAGCCTATTTTATTTGTTTGCCAACAAAGAGGGGCCGCTTTCACTTCGGCCTCTCTTGCAGCCATAACAAGGAATGTGACCTCAACGGGCAGTAGAGCTGAGAACAATAAATTCATTTTTGGATATGATATCATAATAGAATGGGTGGCCTATTCATTCTCCTCATCTATTTAGTGCATGAATAATGCCCAAGGCAAACGATAAGTAACACTTCTTTGTTGTCCATAGAAAGTTGGTGCATTTCCTTATACAAGGCAACCCTTTCTTCTTCATGAACCATGAGAAACAAAAGAACGGTTGCTTCTTTCCGGAGACAATAAGTTAATTTTTTGCTATGAAGGAAAATTATGAGTGACTTGGGTGTTGTGCCTTTTCATGCGATGGTGAAACGGCTTAACCACCTGATGACATGCAGTATGGTTTGCCATGTGTCATCAAGTGGTGAGGGCTCTTAAGCATTATAGATAAAAGGTCGTAACAAACAACCTGCTCTGAAAAAACAATGCTCCATTATTAAAATTTTGAAAATGTGAGGTTTGTCTTACTGATTATTCAGTAATAATTTGGGTCTAAAGAAATTTTGCCTTCTAGAACCTGTCAAGAGGGTGTACCACAAGCAATGAGTTTTGATTTATTTGATGGAAAAAAGAGGACGGTTTTCCCAAGGGGACATTTGATGGTAAGGAAGAAGTTTCTCTGGAACTTTAATCCAAGAAGATTTTACCTGATATAAACTGAGAATGAGAAAGCTTTTTAGTAGAAAAAAATACTATGTTTGGAAAGGACATGAAATTATTCTAGAAACATGTTATTGTGGACAATGAACATGCAAAAGAAGGTGATAGAATGCATGTAAACTAGATTGTAGAATATAAATGCACTAGGGAGAGGAAGGAATTGAACAATTCAATGGAAGACTAGAAAAATTGATGGAATCTCCTGATTCGAAAACCTTACCAACATAGACCTGATCCTCACATATACACCATATAATTCCCAAACTGAATATGCACAAAATCTTGAAATAGCCTGCTTGAAGGTTTAGAGTTTGCCAATGAGAAGTTCTTTTCAAAAAATTTGAAACTAGCGCAGTTGAACATGTATATTCAATTCAATCGTAGCAAGTTATTGGGTGTTTTGTAGTTTTTCTTGTTCTCCTTTGTGACCTTGCATTCATGGGATAGGTTTAAGGGTTTGAGAATGAGGTTGGTAGGTTCCAAACACAAATGATTTGTTATTTTAGCATAATCTACTTATTCAAAAAACTTACCAACATAGACCTTATTTTCAAAGGTACACTATATAATTCCTAAATTGGATATGCACAAAATCTTGAAATACCCTGCTTGAAGGTTTGGAGTTTGTCAATGAGATGCTCTTTTCAAAAAATTTGCAACTAGCTGCTGCAGTTGAACATGTATATTCAATTCAATCACACAAGTTATTGGGTGTTTTATAGTTTTTCTTGTTCTCATTTGTGACATTGCATTCATGGGACGAGTCTTAAGGGTTTGAGAATGAGGTTGGTAGGTTCAAAGGCAATTGGTTTGTTATTTTAACAAAATTTTCTGATTAAAAAAACTTACTAGCATCTGATTCTCACAGGTTTATCATATACTTCCCAAATTGGATATGCCAAAATCTTGAAATACCATGCTTGAAGGTTTGGAGTTTGCCAATGAGATATTCTTTTCAAAAAATTTGAAACTAGCTGCAGTTGAAAATGTATATTCAATTCAATCGCAACAAGTTATTGGGTGTTTTGTAGCTTTTCTTGTTCTCCTTTGTGACCTTGCATTCATGGGATGGGTTTAAGGGTTTGAGAATGAGGTTGGTAGGTTCCAAACGCAAATGATTTGTTATTTTAGCATAATCTCCTTATTCAAAAAACTTACCAACACAGACCTTATTCTCAAAGGTACATCATATAATTCCCAAATTGGATATGCACAAAATCTTGAAACACCCTGCTTGAAGGTTTGGAGTTTGTCAATGAGATGTTATTTTCAAAAAATTTGCAACTAGCTGCTGTTGAACATGTATATTCAATTCAATCGTAGCAAGTTATTGGGTGTTTTGTAGTTTTTCTTGTTCTCCTTTGTGACCTTGCATTCATGGGATAGGTTTTTGAAACTAGCTGCAGTTGAACATGTATATTCAATTCAATCGTAGCAAGTTATTGGGTGTTTTGTAGTTTTTCTTGTTCTCCTTTGTGACCTTGCATTCATGGGATAGGTTTAAGGGTTTGAGAATGAGGTTGGTAGGTTCCAAACACAAATGATTTGTTATTTTAGCATAATCTCCTTATTCAAAAAACTTACCAACATAGACCTTATTCTCAAAGGTACACCATATAATTCCTAAATTGGATATGCACAAAATCTTGAAATACCCTGCTTGAAGGTTTGGAGTTTGTCAATGAGATGCTCTTTTCAAAAAATTTGCAACTAGCTGCAGTTGAACATGTATATTCAATTCAATCACACAAGTTATTGGGTGTTCTATAGTTTTTCTTGTTCTCATTTGTGACATTGCATTCATGGGACGAGTCTTAAGGGTTTGAGAATGAGGTTGGTAGGTTCAAAGGCAATTGGTTTGTTATTTTAACAAAATTTTCTGATTAAAAAAACTTACTGCATCTGATTCTCACAGGTATATCATATACTTCCCAAATTGGATATGCCAAAATCTTGAAATACCATGCTTGAAGGTTTGGAGTTTGCCAATGAGATATTCTTTTCAAAAAATTTGAAACTAGCTGCAGTTGAACATGTATATTCAATTCAATCGCAACAAGTTATTGGGTGTTTTGTAGCTTTTCTTGTTCTCCTTTGTGACCTTGCATTCATGGGATGAGTTTAAGGGTTTGAGAATGAGGTTGGTAGGTTCCAAACAAAAATGATTTGTTATTTTAGCATAATCTCCTTATTCAAAAAACTTACCAACATAGACCTTATTCTCAAAGGTACATCATATAATTCCCAAATTGGATATGCACAAAATCTTGAAATACCCTGCTTGAAGGTTTGGAGTTTGTCAATGAGATGCTATTTTCAAAAAATTTGCAACTAGCTACTGTTGAACATGTATATTCAATTCCATCACACAAGTTATTGGGTGTTTTCTAGTTTTTCTTGTTCTCATTTGTGACATTGCATTCATGGGACGAGTCTTAAGGGTTTGAGAATGAGGTTGGTAGGTTCAAAGGCAATTGATTTGTTATTTTAACAAAATTTTTTAATGAGATGCTCTTTTCAAAAAATTTGCAACTAGCTGCTGTTGAACATGTATATTCAATTCAATCGCAGCAAGTTATTGGGTGTTTTTGTAGTTTTTCTTGTTCTCCTTTGTGAACTTGCATTCATGGGATGGGTTTGAGGGTTTGAGAATGAGGTTGGTAGGTTCCAAAGGCAAATGATTTGTTATTTTAGCATAATCTCCTTATTCAAAAAACTTACCAACATAAACCTTATTCTCAAAGGTACACCATATAATTCCCAAACTGGATATGCACAAAATCTTGAAATGTCCCGCTTGAAGGTTTGGAGTTTGTCAATGAGATGCTCTTTTCGATAAATTTGAAACTAGCTGCAGTTGAACATGTATATTCAATTCATTCATAGAAAGTTATTGGGTATTTTGTAGTTTTTTTGTTCTCTTTTGTGACATTGCATTTATGGGACGAGTCTTAAGGGTTTGGCAATGAGGTTGGTGGGTACCAAAGGCAATTGATTTGTTATTTTAGCAGAAACTCCTAATTCAAAAAACTTACCAGCATAGACCTGATTCTCAAAGGTACACCATATAATTCCCAAACTAGATATGCACAAGATCTTGAATTACCCTGCTTGAAGGTTTGGAGTTTTTCAATGAAATACTCTTTTCAAAAAATTTAAAACTAGCTGCAGCTGAACATGTATATTCAATTCAATCATAGAAAATTATTGGGTGTTTTGTAGCTTTCTTGTTCTCTTTTGTGACATTGCATTTATGGGATGAGTCTTAAGGGTAAGAGAATGAAGTTGGTGGATTTCAAAGGCAGTTGATTTGTTATTTTAGTAGAATCTCCTGATTCAAAAAACTTACCAACATAGACCTGATTCTCACAGGTACACCATATAATTCCCAAATTGGATATGCATAAAATCTTGAAAATAGCCTGCTTGAAGCTTTGGAGTTTGTCAATGAGATGCTTTTTTCAAAAAAATTGAAACTAGCTGCAATCGAACATGTATATTCAATTCAATCACAACAATTGATTTGTTAATTTAGCAGTTGTTTAGGAAGCATCGACCCAAAAACATAATGACAAACTTGCATGAATAAGCATGTGATGTATTTTCTCTACATTCCTATTTTGTTGGGAATGTATGAAGATAAAACAGCCAACTTCGAACTTCATTAGCATTAACAAAATCTGAAAATTGTTTGCTCATGAACTTGCCTTTCACTACCACTATGAAAAAATTTAACTTTGTGTTGCATCTATCATTAAACAATATTATAAAACATTTGAAACAAGCAAACATATTTTCTTTCTTTATCAACAAAACAAACTCTAGGTAAACAATGAGTATTGATCCACAATGAGCAAATAATAAACTTGATCATCATATGGCAAGCATGTTGCTGGATGCCAAATGTCAGCATGAAGGAATTCTAGGGGAGCACTAGCTTGAAAAATTGATTCTTGGAATGGAAAATGAAGCATTTTTGCTAATGTACAAGTAGAACAAAAATCAAGCACAAATGTTTCATCAACAAAAGTTAGTTTAGTTCTAGTGTTCAAACTTACAAAGCATATAAAAATGAGCATGGCCAAGACAATAATATCATAAACTAGCTAAAGGACTATACATTATGAAGACATTATAATGTTGTTTATTTGATATTGGTGTGTTTCTATTGACATTTATTGATGGCTAGAAAGAAACACACCAACAACTCCATTCTCCATTACTCGACTTGAAATGGGAGACCAGACATGTAGTCCATCTTTATTTGATCTAGACAGAAGTGCTTCCCCCATCTACAAGTTCTAAATAGAGAAATCACTGGGTGAATTTGAAATTGTCAAAGTTGTCTCTAAGTGAACTTGGACACTGGTAATAGTTTTTTTTTTTTTTGCACAGTAGGGAAGTTTAGACTAATCATCATTAACAAATCAAGGAGTAGTAGAAGTGGATCTGTCAACATACATCATGAGCTTGCTGATCATTACACATTCGGTTTGTGATTGCCACAACATACCTCATATTCAATAAGACTATTTGATTGGTGTGAGAACAAGTAATGTGCCATTCAATTTCAAGTAACTCTAGAAAAGTAGATATAATTTGTTAGAATATGTTGCTGTGGGAACCGGATCCATTCCTGGACCCGGTTCTATGGGGCGCGGGTACCGAGGCGGGCTCGGTACCCTAGGCGGCTTCTCCTCTCTCCCTCCTCTTTATATTGTCACTTGTGTTTAGTGTTGAATTAAGTGAAATATATTTTCTCTCTCCTAGGGTTGCGGTGAGCCCCTAGGTCAGAGCCTCCCCGTGGTTTTTCACCTCTTTCTGAGGTTTTCCATGTAGATTGTGTGTTCGTTCTCCACTCTCTCTCTTTGTGGTTCGTGTTTCTACATGGTATCAGAGCCAGCGGAGTTGGAGAAGCGTTTTTTCCGAGGATCGTCAAGTTTTTTTGTCGCCCGACGCCGTTGAAGTTCCGGCGCCGCTGCTGCCCTTGTGACGTCGCCCTGCTCTGCCGCCGCCGTCCTTTGTTCCGCCGCCGCCGTCCTCTGTTCGGCCCGTTCTTTGTTTCTGCCACCGTGGGTGGCCTCTGTGTTGCGCCGTCGCCTGCTTTCCGTTGCCGCTGCCTCATTCCCGCCGCCGTCGCCGCTGCCTCCTTCCCGTCGCCGTTGCCTCTGTCCCGCTGTTGTGCCTCTTGTTGCTGTGTGCTTGTTTGTGATGGCAGACGCGATGGGGACTCAAAAAGATGCCGTTCTTGACACGGGCAGCGCCTCCAAGACTGAGAACGTGCCGATCCAGGTCACCTCCATCCGTCTGACCAAGGACAATTACCTATCTTGGTCTGCCGCTCTCGAGATTGGGATTACTAGCCGTGGGCGTCTCTCTTACATCACTGGCGACAAACCTGCGCCCATCAAATCTGATCCTCAATGGGCGACGTGGGCGTTGGAGGACAGCCAAGTGAAGGTGTGGATTATCAGCTCCGTGTCATCCGATATCCAGCCCCTCATTCTGCGGAAGCCGACCTCTTTTGATATGTGGACTGTGCTTGCAAAGATGTATGGTCGCAAGAAGAGACATTTGCGCACCTATCAGATTAAACGCAGTATTTACTCTCTGACATAGGGTGATTTGTCTGTTGCTGCCTTCTATGCTGCCCTGAAGACCAAATGGGAGAAGCTAGATTATCATGTGACTGATGAGTGGACGTGCGGTTCAGATCATTCCCTCTACTGGGAAAAGGAATGGATGGACCGTACGTTTCTGTTTCTGGGAGGCCTGCGGGATGAATTTGAGTCTATTCGTAGCCAGATTCTTAATGGTGATGAGATTCCGGGGATAGAGGAAGTATATGCTCGTGTTGAGTCTGAAGAACAACGTCGCCAGGTGATGCATCTTGACACCGGTCATGGCCCTTCTGCCTTTGTCAGCCGTGCCTCAAGGACTGGGCAGCGTCCTGCCCGACATTGCACTCATTGCCACAAGTTGGGGCATTCGGTGGATTTCTGTTGGGATCTTCATCCCGAGAAGAGACTGGTCAGAGGTCGTCCTCCCTCTGGCAAGCGTAGCCCTTCTGTGTCTGATTCCAGTCAGAGCAATTCTTCTAGTGGTGCAAAGTCCAAGTTGTCCCCTGCTCAACTCAAGGAGCTACAGGCGTACATCAGCCGTCTATCTACTACCCCTGAGGAGTCCTCCACGTCTGAAGGGGCTCAGCTAGCCCAAGCTCTCGTTGCCTCGACTGATCAAGGTAACCCTTCTCTTGGTGATTTGATTGTTGATAGTGGAGCCACTCACCACATGACAGGGGACTCTAAACTCTTTCAAGAATATCAACTTTCCTCTGGCAAGCAACGCGTGTCTATGGCAGATGGGTCTTCTATCTCTGTGGCTGGGAAAGGGAGCTTGTCCCTGTTGAACAAATACCGTCTCCACAATGCCCTGCATGTTCCAAATATTCCTGTGAACTTACTCTCTGTCAGCAGTATTACTAAAGAACTAAACTGTAATCTGATTTTCTCTGCTGATCATTGTTCCCTGCAGGACTTGGTGACGGGGAGGAAGATTGGGATTGGTTCGGTTACTGATGGGCTCTACAGGTTGCCGGTACAAGTTGCTTCAGCATTGATTTCTGCCACGAGTGGTCACTTGTCTGGTGTGAACGATAGATCTACTGTTCTGCGATGGCACGAGCGTCTTGGACATCTCCCTTTCCAGTTAATAAAGAAGTTGTTTCCTCATTTGTTTGCTTCTGTCTCCATTGACTCCTTCGCTTGTGAAGTGTGTCAATTGGCTAAACATGTCAGGGCTTCGTACCCTATTTCTTTGAATAAAACCACTCATCTGTTTGCCTTAGTTCATTCCGATGTTTGGGGTCCATCTGGAGTACCCACGTGTGGTGGTTGTCACTATTTTTTGACGCTTATTGATGATTACTCTAGATGTACGTTCGTGTACTTGTTGCGAGAACGTAGTGAGGTTCCAGCAGTTGTGAAAAACTTTGTTGCCTTTGTTGAGACTCAATTCCATACTACTGTTCAAGCTTTCCGTACGGATAATGCAAGGGAATATGTCTCCCAATCTCTTGATGATTTCTTAAAAGGCAAGGGTATTGTTCATGAAACGTCTTGTAGTTATACCCCTCCTCAAAATGGTATAGCTGAACGAAAAAATCGTCTATCTTTTGAATGTTACCCGGGCCATTATGTTCCAACATCATGTCCCTAAGCGGTATTGGGGTGATGCACTTCTCACTAGTGCACATCTTATTAACCGTATGCCTACTAGGGTGTTGGATGGTCAGTCTCCTTATTCTACCCTGTGGCCTACTCAGAATCCGTGGTCTCTTACTCCTCGTGTCTTTGGGTGCAGTTGTTTTGTGCATAATCATAGCCCTACTCTCAAAAAACTCGATCCCCGGTCTATTAAAGGAGTTTTCTTGGGGTACTCTTCCACTCAGAAGGGATACAAATGTGTGGATCCCATTACTTCCAAAGTGTATGTTTCGAGGGATGTCACATTTCATGAACATGAGTCGTATTTTCCGGTGAATCCTCTTCAGGGGGGAGTGTCTTGGGAATAAAGGGGAAGAGTATTCTTCTAATCAGCTGATTCAGTTTATGGAGTTTTTGGATTACAAGGTTAGTCCCAGTGTGATTGACACGGTCACGGTCAGTAATGAGAAGGGCAGTCATATGGAAGGGGTCACGGTGGATGCTCAGCCCACTGTTGCCCGGGATCACTTGTTTGGCCAGGTTTATGTCAGAAAGGAGAAAGCTACAGTGGAAGATGGTGGTGATGAGGATAGAACCAATCCCAATCCTGTGATCTCCCCGGATGACCCAAGTCCATCGAATGAAGAGCTCCCCATTGCTTTGCGCAAAGGCACCAGGTCATGTACTTCTCACCCTATTCAGAGATTTGTTTCTTATGCTAAGCTCAGTACAAATTACAAGTGCTTTATCACAACCTTATCCAAAGTTGTTATTCCCAGGTCGGTGGATGATGCTAAGGATGATCCCAAGTGGTTACATGCAATGACGGAGGATATGGGTGCGTTAGCTAAGAACAAAACATGGGAAGTTGTTGATATCCCTAAAGGGACACACTTAGTTGGCTCTAAGTGGGTTTACAACGTGAAGTACAAACCTGATGGCACTGTAGATCGATATAAAGCTCGTCTGGTTGCAAAGGGGTTCAGCCAAAAGTATGGGATCAACTATCTTGAGACCTTTGCCCTTGTTGCAAAGTTGAAGACCGTGAGGGTTATTCTTGCTCTTGCTGTGCACAGGAAGTGGCGTATGGACCAGCTTGATGTTAAAAATGCGTTCTTGAACGGCCATCTGGAGGAAGAAGTCTATATGAGCATGCCTCCCGGGTATGTTCAAGAGGGAAAATGTTGTCACCTCAAGAAAGCTTTGTATGGCTTGAAGCAGTCGCCTAGAGCTTGGTTTGAGAGACTAAGGATCGTTATGAAGTCTACTGGGTACAAGCAAGGAAATGGAGATCATACCCTATTCATAAAGCAGAGAGATGGTCTGGTGAGTCTTCTCCTTGTCTACGTTGATGATATGATTGTCACTGGCAGTGATGAAGAAGAAAACAGAAAGATGAAGGAGAGATTAGCTAAAGAATTCGACCTCAAGGATCTGGGTAAGCTGAGATACTTTCTGGGGATAGAGATTGCTCGATCAGAGACAGGGCTGGTTATGAATCAAAGGAAGTACACTCTTGACTTACTAAAGGAGACAGGCAAACTTGGTTGTAGGCCCTATCTTACTCCTATAGAGTCGGGAACTAAGATAAGTATCAAGACGGGCACTATTCTGGATGAGGAAGGAAAAGGGCGATATCAGAGGCTAGTAGGTAAGCTTATCTATCTTACTCTAACTCGCCCTGATATCACGTATGCGGTAAATGTGCTAAGTCAATTTATGCATGCTCCCACGGATTGTCACTGGAAGAGTGCAGAAAGAGTGTTGGGATATCTAAAGAATGACCCAGAAAAAGGACTGCTGTATACTCGACAAGACAAACTTACTATTGAGGGCTACTCAGATGCAGATTGGGCAGGTTGCACTGACACAAGGAGGTCTACTACAGGGTATTGTATCTTTCTTGGAGGTAACCTAGTTGTTTGGAGAAGTAAGAGACAAGAAGTATGTTCGAGGTCTAGTGCTGAGGCTGAGTACAGGGCTGTTGCAATGGGGGTTACAGAGATGCTGTGGCTGAAGATTCTTTTGACTGATATTGGTGTGGAACTGGGGGATAAAATGAAGATGTACTGTGACAACAAGTCTGCGATTAATCTTGCCAATAATCCAGTTCTGCATGACAGGACCAAAGATGTGGAGATTGACCGTCATTTTATCCAGGAACGCATTGACTCAAAGGAGCTGATTCTGCCATATATGAAGTCTGAAGATCAAGTTGCAGACGTCCTAACTAAAGGGCTTTGTACTTCTTCATTCGAAAAGAATGTTAGCAAGCTTGGCATGTTTGACATGTATGCCAAGCTTGAGGGGGAGTGTTAGAATATGTTGCTGTGGGAACCGGATCCATTCCTGGACCCGGTTCTATGGGGCGTGGGTACCGAGGCGGGCTCGGTACCCTAGGCGGCTTCTCCTCTCTCCCTCCTCTTTATATTGTCACTTGTGTTTAGTGTTGAATTAAGTGAAATATATTTTCTCTCTCCTACGGTTGCGGTGAGCCCCTAGGTCAGAGCCTCCCCGTGGTTTTTCACCTCTTTCTGAGGTTTTCCACGTAGATTGTGTGTTCGTTCTCCACTCTCTCTCTTTGTGGTTCGTGTTTCTACATAATTCAATAATCACCCCCTAGTCACCTTGGAAGCCTTTGATTTGTCTTCCTAGTTACTACTTGATCAACTTATGAAAGTCTTCAGAAGTAGGCAATACATCAAAATTAATATGTTTATTAATAAATTCCCATGAAAAAAAAAATCATCAACAAAATTAGTACAATAAAAAATGGCCATGCATCATAGGAATTGGATCGGGCTGGCCCACATACATTTGCAAAAATCACATTGAATGATCCATGGATTTCTTGAGATGAAGAAGCAAATATTAATAATGACTTTTTCCTACCTGGCTAGCTTCACAAAAATTAATCAGCAGCATTTTCAAAGTATGCAGGTAACCCATCTTTATTTATGACATGTTATACATTTTTGAATAAAAGGCGACCCTTCCAGTCATGCCATTGTTGAATCACAATATGTTTTCTAATGAATGCATTGGCTTTACTTTGTTCTTCTACTTCCAAGTGACCATGTAGAGCTCATGTTCATGCCCACTAGTTAGAATCACCTTCCTTGTCTTGAGGTCCTTTACATGACAGGTTTGGGTAAGGTTATGAAGAAACTCCATTTTCCATATTAAATTTATTCAAGACCATTCATCTTTTACTTCATTAGAAGACAAGAAAATCAAAAACTACCAAATCTAGTTCATAATTTTCATCAATTAAAGAATGAGAAACACATACGTTCAACTTTCAACAAAAAAACACTTAGTTAATAACATTTTTTTGTGTAGACCCAAGGACGTAGCTACTTAAGTGCATTCAAATGAGATATAAGTATAGGTCTATGGTATCTGCACCATCTGAGTTAGGGATCATGTCTGAAAACAAAGTTCATCAGAAGAGATTAGCCACTAAGTGCCTCCTTTCCTACCTTCATCCTTCACATCAGCTATCATTGACCAGAACAAAACCTGTAGGGAAAATAAGCCGCAACCACTGCATGCCTCTATGCATGCCCCATTCTTTCTTGTGCTCATCTCTCACAAGAACCACCCATTCCTGATTTTCCACCCTCATAATCAACTTCCACTGGATCTTAAAATGGCCATATGCTTCCTCACAACTTGTGAATTCCAATCTCCGATATTCTTGTGAATTGTGAGAATGCCAACTCTTTGATGCCATGCTTTCAGGTACTTCAAAGCAATCATCATCTTTGTATTCCTCTTCACCTCTTCCCTTGACATACAAATATCTCAAACTTCTCATCATCCCCAAGGGAAGGCTTCTTAGTTTTGTGCAGCTCTGTATATTCAATTTCTTGAGCTTCCTGATAGATGCCAATGAATCAGGAAGTAACTCAATGCTGGTGCGAGCTAGAAGAATCTCAGTCAGGCTTTTCATATTTCCAATGGAATCAGGTAGTTTTTTAAATGATGAACAACCTCTTAGGTCCAACTTCTCAAGATTGGTCAGGTTGTCAAATCCATCTGGTAATACTACCAACTTGTTGCATCCTTGCAAGGATAACTTCTGTAGGGAACCAAGTGATCCCATTGATTTAGGGAGCTCTTTAATATCAACAAAGTTGAAGTAAAGTTCAACTAGATTTTTTATACTACCAACTGAAGGAGGTAACATTTTTAAGGACTTGCAATAGCTCAGGTCCAACTTCTCAAGTTTCATCAAGTGGCCAAGAGTATCTGGCAAGCTTTTCAGCTTGTTGCACCCAAACATCCATAATCCCTTTAGCTCCACAAGAGAGCCTATTGAAGAGGGAAGTTGTACAAGAGCAACATTAGTTAGGTAAAGCTCGGATAGTCTCTTCATATCTCCAATGGAGTCAGGCAATGTTTTCAATGATTGACAGTATCTCAAGTTTAGCTTTTCAAGTCTAGGCATTACTCCAAATGAATCTGGCAGCTCTTGCAGATTGCTACACCTAAACAAAGATAATTGACGAAGACTTCTGAAAGAACCCATTACACCCCACTGCATTGGCAACATCTGCAGATCAGTGCATCTGGAGAGGTCAAGGTTCTTAAGAGAACTTAAGCTGCATATGGCATTAGGCAGCCTCTCTAGTTTAGAGCATAAAGACAAGTCTAGCACTGCCAATCTATCAAGCTTCCCAATGGATTCATCCACTTGGACCAGCTCTTGACAACCCTTAAGAATCAATTTTTCTAATCTGGGTGAGCTTGAAAAGTCAGGTGTCTTCTTGAGATGTGAGCAGCCACTAAGAATAAGAACTTTCAACTCATTGAAGACCTGAGCAAAAAAAGCAGACGAAGACAATCACAAAGAAGCATGTTTCAAAATGATTCAGCAAATAACCAAATTGTATTGAATTGGATTGCTTTTAAATAAGAAAGTCAAAGGTTTGAATACCTTCAATGCAACCAATAAAAAAACGATAAAAGTTTTCAGCAAAAACTGAAAATAGATGTTGAACATAATAAAATAAAATAAACAATAACATGCAAGCCTCAAGCAACTGAAAAGGACTAATTAAATAATATAAAATAAACAAAATATATCTTTAAACAAAAATGACCTTTATCATGGACACTTTATTCATAGGTTCAATTTTGGTAGGCCTATATGTGCTTATTCAAATTGATTTTAACAACACTGAATATAGAGAAAGGGAGAGAGAGAAAGAGAGATATTCAAACACATAATATGGAAGTGATCTGGATAATTGAATGAGAAGGAATCCATTATTAGATCATCATGTTTCAACACATAATATGGAGTTGAGAAATTATAAACAACCAATTTTCACCTTAGAAGGCCACTCTTTTTGTCCCAGAGAAAATGAATAAAGGGTTCATTCATGACAAATGATTATGTTTTAGTGGTTGGGTATATACATACATATGAACACACATACACACACGCCAACACACCCTGATATCAAGATAAACAGAACATTCAACATGAAGATGCAGTGAAAGGTAGCCTAACCTTCTTTCTGAAATAGCATCTTGAGCTCCAAAGCTGAACAACGCTGCTAAGTGACAGGTCAAGAACTGCAACCTTTTCAAGGCTGAAGCCATTGGGGAGTGATTTTAGTGGACACCCATGCCACTCTAACCATCTCAATCCTGTAGGCATATGTTTGAAATTGCCTTCAAATTCTGCAAAGTTGGCACGAAGCAGCCTCAGGTTCATCATTCTGGCAAAGGATTTAGTTTTCACACGTCTTTTGCTGAGTAATCCTCTAAGGTCAACTACAATGCCTTCAATATTTCCTGTTCCCTGGCAGTAAAAAGCTAGTTTGCTTGACAAAAAGTTTGTCAACATACGAAAAGTGAAAGACCAAGTTAACTGTGTTTTACTGATCCCTTACCTTTTGATTATCCAATACATCAAGCACTTCATCTGTAACCCACAGCCTGCTACACAAGCCTGGATTGAAAGAGCTATTTTCTCGAACAATACCTTTCCCCAGTTCTCGAAGTTGGTCATGCATTTCCAACCTGTTCTTATCAATTTTGACAAGTGACCTGTGCTGCAATACTGTTATCGCTAGAGATGCATAGAAGCCACAGCTCTTCAATATATCAGTTACCCGATCCTTAGTCGGGCTAATGAAAAAACAAGCAAGATCAAGAAATATTTTTTTCTCTTCAGGATCAAGACTATCATAACTTAGTTTTAGCCTCCTCTGTACGTCATCAAATGGGATATGCTGTAATCCCTCCAACAGATCTTCCCACTCTTTTACATCCTTCTTACCAAATAGAAATGAACCAAGGACTTCAAGTGCCAAGGGAAGTCCACCAGCAGCTTTTATAATTTTATCAGAGAGTTCTATGTAATCATTTGCCGGTTGACTCTTTTCAAAGGCATGCAAGGAAAACAGTTCAAGAGATTCAACGCGATTCAATTCGCCTGGCTGGTAAAACTCATCCTTGTTCAATTTCTGTACATTTAGAACATGTTTATATCTGGTTGTAATGATGATTCTACTCCCCCCACAAAACCAATCTCGAGAACCAACCAAGGCATCAAGTTGATTGTTATGGTCAACATCGTCCAGAACTATGAGAAGACGCTTAATGTGGAACCTACTCTTGATTGTTGCAATCCCTTGACTGACATCAGTTATCTCAAATTTCTCAAAGTTTAGTATCTCAGAAATAAGTTTCTCCTGCAACAAGATCAAGCCCTTGTATTGCTTTGATGTCTCTCTAATATCTGAAAGGAAGCAACTTGCATCAAAGCTTTTAAACATTTGGTTATACACTACTTTTGCCAGCGTGGTCTTGCCGATCCCTCCCATGCCATGGATCCCAATCATTTTAACGTCTTCTGTTTCAAGAGATAATAATTTCATGACATCTTCCACTCGTGACTGAATTCCAACAAGGTGTTCAACAACATCCATGGTGGCATGCTTCATTGCCCTTAATACCCTCTTAACGATTAACTGGATCAACTTGGCCTTATCCCTGCAAGGGAAATCAAAAATTCAGTGTGGAAGAACTGACAAAAAGTAGTCTTCTTTTGTGCGTGTGTCTGTGTGCTTCTGTCCGTAAATGGTTGATCGCATCAAGAGTAATAAAATAAAGTTCATCTCCGAGTTCGTAAACTTGGTTGACGATTCAACAGAACTCCAAGCCTGCAAAACGAAGAAAAAAATATGCAATGCACTGAAGAAGACCATTAGAAATGTTGGTTGATAATCGTCCAAACAAGCTCAGTGAATTGCGACTCTGATATTTGAAATGAGATTTAAATTTTCTTCTTGATAAGTTTCTAGTTTTTTCTTTTCAATATTACAATAAATTATAACAGTAGAATGACGAAGGCCAGACTTAATTCAGTCTGTTTTCAAGAATGTGCCCAAATTTCAGCAGATCAACATGAAACATACACTTAAGTTTTCAAAATTTCAGCAGAACTGCATTCCACTTCAAAAAAATTAGTACTTTATGAACGACCAAAAACATCGGTAAAGGAGGAAAGAACATAGGTAAAACTTTTACTGACGTTTACAATGGACTCTATCGTCGACATTTTCATTGCACCTATCATCGACATTTTCATTGCACCCATCGGTGTAGATATCTTTACCAACACGTGGCTAACATAGTTAAATAAACTTTTAACAATGTCGGTTGAATGTCGATAATAGTTTTAGCGATGCTTATTCTAATTCGGTGATAATTTTGACTGACGGTGGATGAAAGTAAAGATTTTTATGACACTCGTCTGGATGTCGGTAAAAAATAGATAGACGTTTGCTTTTAGCATCGGTAAATCTTTGACCGATGTTCTCTTTAATGTCAGCAATAATCTTCATCAACACATTTCCACGTGTCGGTGAAGATGTGTAACATTTTTCTAATTGATGATTAAAATTAGTTTCGAAAATCAGAAATATATCTGCAAAAAATATACCTACTTACAATAAAACCATCTAAGTTACATGTCCAAAACTAAACTAAGCAAAGATATATATATATATATATATGTTATTTGTTCGAAGTTCGAAATTGTATTATACCGAAACTTAATAACTAAATTCAAAATTATAACCACAAAATAAATGAGTTTATGTACATATCCACAGTGTTATAACCTAAAACCAAGAATAAAAATTGCTTCCACAAATGTCATCGTTAAGGTGGCAATATCAGGCTATGGACAACACCTTGCAGAATACAGGGCCTGACCCTCTGGCGACCTTCTGGCGAAATATTGGTTGCCAACTCGCATAAAAAATACTTGCCATGGGGATATTTCTAAATAAAAAAAGAAAAAAATATTGGTTACTTTATTGAAATATCAGCTAGTATGGAGCTGAATCGGCCCCACATTAAAGCACTTTTCTTACAAAAAAAAAAAAATGTTGCCGTGAGAGAGAAAAGTGAGATCATTTTCTTTTTCTTGGAAAATAAATTGCGGAAAAATTTGGGCATGCGAAAAAAATCACCACTCAATTTATTAAATTAACAAACAAGTGCTTAACTTTAGAGACAAATTAGTAAAGAACTGTGCATTAATTTTTGATGTAAAGTAAGTTAATAACAAACATACCTTATGCTAAAAGGCACAAATTTCTTTCATCAATTTGACATATAGTAAATCCAGATGATCAATTTGTTTAAACTGAAGATCTTTTGAACACATTTTTTTATTCGATTTGGATTTAAGATCCAAGGACATCAAACTCAACAAAAAAATCTACAAGAATAAAAAAATCAGTCTCTCACTAAGCCAATTTCCCGATCTTCCTAATAAAGTTGGCGCAGAAAGATGGCGCACCCAACAAATATGCACCAAACAAAGGAGGGTGGAAGTGTTTTTGAATTTTTTATAAAAAAAGTGGATAGTTTAAACGTTTTCACTTTCTTTATAATCCCTTTCTACCTTTAATATATATATATATATATATATATTATATTTTAATAAACATATTTTGATATCACCCCTATGCATGGGTTAAGTGAGAGAAGTTTTCGATTTTAAGCATCGACTTCGACAGAAGCTCCTCAAAACTCGGAGTTTGAGTAGCCAACACACCAAAAGAAAAAGAGAAATACTATTAAAATTGTAGAAAGAAATGTCCTTTTTAATCTTTCCACTTTTTTTCAATTCTCTCTTTTTGTCTTTACAAAAAAATTTCTTTCTATCAAAACGGAAGACCGTATTTTTACCATTAACCATGACACAAAATTTTAGTATATAACCAGGTTCCGAAAACTCGACCCTGGTCATCGTAACTCGAAACCGATTTAGAGCACAAAAGAGGGGAGAAAGAGAGCTTACCCATCTCCGGCAACATCAGCGACGACATACCCAACAATCTCGCCCACTTCCTCCATCGCCTCCCTCCACCCCTCCACTGTCCTCCCGTCCAAACGCAGTTTGTGGTCACGAAACGCCGGTTCGAAGGGCCCCCTCTGCCGCCGCACGTCGGAGGGATCGACGCCATAGAAGACAGGGAGGATGATCTTCTTTCTGGCAACGAACTCGGATAGCTCCCTGAGGCACCGCCTGGAGTATGCATAGCTGCTGCAGAAAATGGGTATGCAAACGGACGACGCCTCGATCGCATTGGCCTCATCGGCGCCACCATCCCTGCCGGCAGGCCTCACCCGGACGTCTCTTTCATGGAGCGCCTCAATGAGCTGCTCTGCAAAGATCCCGCTCCCCTTATCTCCCCTGCCGAAACTCAATAAGACATCGAATTCGACGGCGGCAGCGGAAGAAGATGTCATGAATCGCGAAGATCAAACAGAGGGAGAGAGAGTGGGAGAGAATGGAGTGAATGCTACTAATGCATTATTAAAGGAGTCACAAGAAAGAGAGTTTACGTAGAGGTGGGGATGGAAGGAAAGAAGATTCAGAGGGAGGGAAAGGTTGTGAGGCCATTTTCGTGCGAAGAGGGAATGGTATCAGAATAAATGCAGCCTTTTGCCCTTTATAACTTGCCGAATATGTGAAGCCCATCTCACACATCAGTAAAAGGAATATTTATTATATTCGAAGAGTTGAATGCTGCCATGACTATTTAAATTAAAAAGATTTCTTTCCAAAAACCGTCACTAAATTTATATCAGCTTCGATTTATCATGCGTAACATGTATCGTGGTTTTAATAATAATAATTTATTATCTTTTTAATAATAAGTTTTTAAATTTTATTTAATCGAAAAATTATTTTGTGTAGAGACTTTTGTTTTAAAATTTTAAAATAATTTTTATATAAAAAATGATAATTCTAATCACTCAACCATTTAACGAGGAACATGTGATCCAAATGATGGACGTTTAATAGACAAAAAAAAAAAAGATGTCATCTCATATTAGTTCACAAGTTGTTATCAATCTTTTCTCTCAATCATTATCTATTTCATATGCACCCTGCTTAGATGATTAAACCACTATATATATATATATATATACACACTCTTTGTAGTAGGAATGTCAACTGAACAAATACATATCCATGTTCTAATGCAAATAAAGAAAAATTTATATATTTTATCTAAAATACAATTACTATTTTCACAATTGAATCCAATTTGGAATACATCTTTAGATTCATAAAAGAATGCAACCCAACACCCAATTTGGATGCTAATACCTTAAAAACTGACTTTCCAACCGTATTGATATTAGATATAGGAAACTTTACCTGACCATATTGATGTTTATTATCTCATTAGATATTTATTTATCACTAAACCCGAACCTAAATTCGATCTCATATAACTTTTTTCAAACTGAATCCAATCCAAATTCTTACTTAGATGCTAATTTTTTCACATCCAAATTATTCAAAACAATATGGTCAGATGGCTTGCCAATGGATGAAGGAAGGAAGTTCTTTTTCTTCAGGTTCTCTTGTTACTCGATAACCATTGGTTTAAGTAATAAACTTAAAATATAATATCAATATAAAGCTGGACCGGTGGCCGGATACGTTGTTTTAGCGTTTATATAATCATTATGGTTTTAGGCACACCATAAAAAGTCTATTACATGATTGATTTTATTTTCAATTAAATATAAATTGGTTGTAGGGCAAGTTGCCTTGTGAGAGATGGATATATGTGACAGAGAATTGTTCTTCATACATCTTTGGCCAAGCAGCTTTGCTCTGCTGCTCACTTGTCTCGTCAAACAAATATACATAGAATGAAAAAGGAAGGAGGGTTACAGTATTTTAAAAAAATATATATATAAAGAAATGCAGATTTTAAATTTTTAACTTTTTTTATAACTCTTTTTGTCCTAAAAAAGGCCTTCTTTTTCATATTCATGGGTGCTTTGGTCATTACACATGTCTGTGAACAGTTTTTTTTGTTCATAATGAAAAGAACATAACCAGTTTCACTCTAGAGCTTTCTTTTACAGCTACATGTTGGTAACGCCTTTGGTTGGAGTTTAACCAGAAATTTCTTTTTTTTTTTTTTTTTAGTAAACAGAAGCAATAGAAAATTTAACTGGTTCTGGCCTCAAAGCCACAGTGGCCGTCCAGGCCAGTGTCACAAAAATTTGAAAAATAAATTGAGAATCTCGCAGGCTGTTGATTTGACTCAACATTTTAGCTGATTCGATTGCGAATAGATAAACAAAATATGACATTCATTTAAAAAAAAAAAATAAATTCAAACAATAGTTAGAAATTGAATAAATTGTGAATATGTAATATTAATTAATATTAGCATGTTTATTCTTTAAAAAAAATTAAATTTAGAAAACATAAAATATTTCAACGAATGACACAGTTAAACGATGGGTAACACATGACATCTCGGTATCAACCAATTAATTAAATGGGTTTGCTGCTAATTGATTTGATTCGATTGGGCCAATTGAGACAACATTGGTCGACGCCTTCAAGGGTTCCAATGTCTTTTAAGATTTAGTGCCGTAAGATGGATAACTCATAATAAAGAAGGAGAAAGGCAGCAAGCAAGTAAACGCTTTTCAGAGGAAACATATTAATTTATTTGAACACTTTTCTTCATGAATTTGATGGGCATCCGTGTTGGTATAAGTCTACTTGATTGCTTAACTTAAATCAAGGCAATTTAATCCATAAATAAACATTTGTGCCTTTTCTTTTTTGTTTTCTAAGGCCGGAGAAAGAAAAAAGAGAGGGGGAGAGAGAGAGGGCCAACTTGCTCCTAAAGGCCAAAAGTTTATGGTAATTTGTGTACGTACCTATCCGACCAATTATGTTAAACCTCCATAAAACAGGAGAAAAAGTTCTTATTATCAAATGTTTTCGAAAATATTAGTTTACCCTTTTTCTGAAAATTATTCTACCCCAATTACTAACAAAAATATTTTTTATTTTTAAATCAGCTCTAAAATATCAGCTAATTAGAGAAGAACATCTATGTACTAATTCAGATAACTCTTGATCAATTTAAACTCATTCTCCCTCTCTCTCTCTTTGTCTCTCTCTTCCTCCTGCTTGTGTTTTTTGCTTAATTTTGTTCTTTGCGGATTGTTTTGTATTTAGGGGACTTCTTGTCCCCAAATTTTGTTATATATTCCCATTTTATCGGCTCTCTCTCTCTCTCTCTCTACAAATACATGCATTCTTATATCACAGTGTTCTCTTGTGGATCATTGAACTGTCAACAATTAATATGACACCAACATTATCAGTCACCAACTATTACAGCACCAGCAGTATTTGATAATTGATTTCGAATTAAAAAAGAAAACAAATTAGTTACTGTCATGCCCTAATATTTAGAAAGCTTATTGGGTATCAATGAAGAGAGTTTTCAGACAACAATGCAGTTTGGTGTTCACCCATTTGGCTTACCAATTGGGACACCAGGGGTCGTTTGGCAAATAGAACGTTGTGAGAGTGTTCCATTTGCTAAAGAACTCAAAGGGTCGCTTCACAGCAGTAAAACATGATTACTGTCTTGTGAATCTTTGAAATGAATTAGATGAATTAGATAGATTCATGAAACACTACAACAAACAACTATTCTCGTTTTTGTGATAGATTTATGGGATAATAACAATGTGTTACTGTCACCAAACAACCCCCAAGAAACTATTTGGGCATGTACAATAACTTTAGAAGCTGTTTGATTGCGCAGCAGCACATGAAAATGGAACAGAGGCATTCTGTTTATGAAAAAATGAAACAAACGTTGGACATGCAACAGTAGGAACGCCCAATATGGGGAACAAGAGTATAAAAGTATTATATATTCCACAACGTCCCATGGCTGCTTGGTGGAATGGCTGGTGTTGCATTCTTTTTGAAGTTCCATGAAGTTGCCCCAAGTTTTAGAGCAGATACATGGACAGTAACATCCTATTACTATTCCTAAACAGCTCTTTATGTTACTCATCAACCTCAAATATTAGCTAAATTCATTATATACTTTAAAAAATGTTTCATGAATCTGTTCATTTTTTTTTGGGTTGATACTTCCAAACAACCCCAAAGGACCATACTGCTTGTGAGCCAACCAAAGGACTGCAAGCCAAAAGGTGTCCTGCTCACTCTCGCAACAGACACTCTGCTGTTCACGTTTTTTTATTTATGGATTACAGTATCGGTTGCTTCTCCTGAAATTATACATTGTCAGTTAGATTTCCATAAATGTTATATCCATATATTAATGAACCAGACCCCTATTATACATACATTAATTGAGGATAAAGTGTTCCACTAATTGGTAGGCCTGGGTGTGGGCCGAGCTGCCATCGGGTACCCGGTATCTGGCCCGAGTCCGGGCTGAGAAAACCGGGTCTCAGGTCGGGCCCGGGTCCTGGCTGAGAAAACCAGGTCTTGGGTTGAGAAAACCGGGTCTCGGGCCGGGCCCGGGCCAGATGATGCAGCTCGGGTCGGTCAGGCCCGACCCGATCCGGCCCGTTAACTCACAGACTCCATCTCGACTTTTAGGGCTTTCTCGTCGAGGATGGCATTGAGTGGATGGGTTGGGGATATCGTCGTCAAAATCGAGCCATCGGCGTTTCCGAGGAGAGGGGAATCAGAGAGGAGGGAGACGGAGGCGGCGACCTCAGAGGAGGTGAGGAGGCGGAGGAAGAGAGAGAATATGGAGGAGGAGGAGCAGCGGACCCAGGGTCAAGGTTTTCGCGCGGTCACCGTTGTCTAAATCGAGCCGTCGGCATCGGCGTCGAAATCGCCGTCGTCAAACAGGAGGTGAGGAGGTGGAGGGGGAGGAAGGCACTCGATAACAGGTGGTGAGGGAGGAGGAGGGCACTCAGGCAAGGAGGGCACTGGTTGGGGTTGCAGTGGTGGTGAGGAGGTGGAGGAAGAGAGAGAATATTGAGGAGGAGGAGCAGCCGTATGTGGCGATGGGAGAACCGGAGAAGGAGAAGGGGAGGTCGTCGGGAGGAGAAGATTCTGGACACCATCGCTCGGATGAAGGGTCAAACGGGCCGGGCCGGGTCGGGCCTGAGCCAGAATCGAGGGTATCGATCGGGTAAAAGCCGAGCCCGGGCTTCCTGCCCGACGCCCAGGCCTACTAATTGGCACACAAGTCGCAAACAGTAGTCACTCCTAAGTCCTATAGAATACACATGCCACATGAAAAAAGGATACAATTTTGGAATTATTGAAAAAAATGTGCTTTTGTGTTTTTTTCACTTTTTTCAATTTCTTATTTTGTCTTTACAAAATTTTTTCATTTAAATAATAGTTTCAACATTAACCGTGTTGGCAGTTGGCACACGAAACTTCATGCACCAACAAACTTCGTGCACCAATATTATGAGTTCTATTTATGTACATGCTGTGTCTATGGGCGGATGGGATGAGATCGTAGGCAAGCGGCTGAGCCAGGGCCCAGCAGGCGCCCCCTCAACTTTTGAAAATTTAATAATTTACTACTAAATGTTTAAAAAAATTATATTTTATGCCCATGAATTTTTACAAATTATATAACAACCCTCACTTTTGTAAAAATCTTTTGACTCCACCAACCTTTCTCCCTACAGCAAGGAGAAGTGAGAGCACGTCCTCCCTAACCTTGACATAAACGAACATGCATCACGTCCATGGTAGTTCAAATTTGCCTTTGGTCATTTGAGGTTTGGCTTTTTTCATTTTCACAAAGACTAGGCACTCAAGATCGCCAATCCTCTAGTGATAAGACAATCTGAAATTTTGTTTTAGGTTGCGCACCCTTGAACGTGGTTCTGCTCGGGTGTGCGTGGTTTCCCACCACCCTGTGCATAAGGCCAAAGCTTCCACTCAACCCCTTATCTCCCTCAGGTATATGGTCTGTTTTTTGTCTCTTAAGGTGCTGTCCATCATGCTGGCCTTCGCTCCAACCTTAGGGACCTGCCACTTATTAATGCAAGCTGCTAGATGCCATTGATAAGGACAAAACAAAAAATTTTTGGTTAAAGGCACTAATAATAAACGTTAAATTTTTAAGTGACATTAATATGTAAATGAGAAAATTATTGTGAGGTATCAATATAAAAATAAGTACTTTTTGTAGGTCTCTATGGACAGTTGCCCACACAATGTGCACGGCCCCTTCGTATATATGTGCATCTTTTGAAATAGTATCTTAGCAACTTATTACACGGCTGAAGGTAAGGTACGTGGGTTATTACTCAATCTTTTTATATGTTTACAAGGTTTTGACTCGCTTCTGGGTGGATCTAGACCTGTGCGTCGGGCCGGGTACCCATCAGGTACCCGGTACCCGACCTGATAATGTGCCGAGCTGGTTCGGGTCGGCCCGACGGGGGCCCGATCAGGTCCAATAACTTTTAAATATTAATTTTATTTTATTAATAAATATATATTATTTTATATTAACAAAAATATTTTTTAATTTAATTGGGTCGGGCTCGAGTTCAGGTTTTAATAGTCGGGTTGGGCCTGAGCTCGAGTTTTAGGTGTCGGGCCGTCCCGAGCCCGGTTCCTTATCGGGCTGGGCCGCCCCGATACCCAGACTTACCTAAAACAATAGAACATTAGGCCTAAGCCTCCACTCATCCTTCTATCTATGTATGGTACCAAATTTGCTTTTGATGCTTTGAGATACCGTCTCTAATGCACTTTAACTTGCGCATTGGTAGCCTCTTATTTGGGTATAGAGGTCACCAAGGCATGAACCAGAGACTAGCCACCTACTAACTTCCTACTCAAATCGTTGCAGCAACTTCCTTGGAATGTCAATACTGGTTGATGCAATATGGATTATGCTATAAACTATTATATTAAGGAGATTGGTTGCGTCATTTTGGACTATAAGAACGCCGAGCTAGGGCAAAGATGGGTAGGAGAAAAAAAGCATATGAATGGTTCAAATTTTAGGAAATTTTCATTTTGAGACTTCATTTGCCTATAATTGTAAAAAGGGACCACATCATGTGTTTTTCTTAATAAGAGATGTAATGAGGCAAAGTAATCTTAGCGCTAGGCTCAGGATGAGAATTTTGAAAGTAAATTTGCATTCTTGGTTATGGCTCTGAATTATAGTTGAAAAGAAAGGACACTATATTTTGTGACTCATAAATTAGTGGTATCTACCAAAAAATTAATGGTGCAAAAAAAGTTGCTTTAGCTTGCAACATTTTATTAAAGGGCCAAGTTTTACAAGCTGGATTAAAACAAATAGATGGTAAACCTAATTTCTTTGTCAATAAAGGAAACGAAGGCATGAAAGCTATAAACTTGACAGCAACCACAAAGAATGTAGGAAAGGGAGGAGAAAGCTACAACTTCTTGTTAGGGGCGGAACCAGAAATTTTTCATGAAGGTGGCCGAATTAAAGTTTTTAAATTTTGACATGGGCTCAAATATCATTTTTTAAAATTTTTATTTAGGACAAGTAAAATTTTCTAAAATTTACATACAATTTTTTTTAAAAAAAAATTGAGGTGGGGCAAGGCCCATGCGCCCCCCACTTGGCTCCTCCCCTGAAGTTCTTGCACTGAGACATTATGAATTGTCCATATAGTATCAGATATCCTATTCAAATCGAATTAGATTGGTCCAATTTATTAAATTTTTCTAACATTTACATCCAAATTTATGAATGAAAACCAGGACTAAATATATATACAAATCCATCGAACCTGATTTTGCACAATGTCCATTTGAATTAAAAGGTAGCTTTGAGAAAAATCAAGCAATATATGTCAGACATATGCAAGGGCACCAAGTAGTAGAAATGAGTTGATTATGGTCTAAACCAAATTGAAAGATATATATACTACTCTGAGTTTGTATTTTCCTAATGGAATTTGGTTAATCAAATGAATAGGAAATGAACACGATTAAATCTCATAACAAACTATTATCTTCTGGGCAGCTGCTGGGATTGATTTGTATTTTCTCCATCAAATTTGAGTTTGTGTAAAGATGATCCAGGCAAGAACTGAATAGGGTAAGACATCCTACCTTCCTCAAATTATCGTCTTAAAATAATATTAGCAGATGTATGATGGTGGTTGAAAATCCTGTTCGGGGGTGTTTGCATGACACCCTTAGAAACTTGGTTTTCTGAAAACTTGGTTTTGCAAAAACCTGGTTTTTTAACAAGTTTTGAAAACCAGGTTTATCAGTTTGGATGACAAGATAAAAACCAGGTTTTCACCTTTCGAAAGCCAGGTTTTTGTTTGGATGACATAAACCTAGTTTTTGATGGTGGTTGTAGAAAACCTTGTCGCTTGAAAGAAAGTAAAGAGAGCCAGCCTTGTGGCCTCATCAGGTTTCTACTACTTCTCACAGTGATTTGCTTCATGTTTGTTCAATATTCTTACAACGATGGAGGGGTCCGCAGTGTGATCTAGGCAGGCCACCATCCACCAAGAAAGCATTCGGTAATTAAGGGCATCTTCATTTGTTTTTTATTTCGTTTTAACTGTCCCCAGCACCAAAGATGAGGTTTGGATGAAAAATTTGGGGGACGGCCAGGTTTTTGATCTACATATAAAAACACTGTTTTAGGAAAACCGGGTTTTCACAAAATAATATTTTCACGACAAACCAAAACCCAGTTTTAAAGATACAAAACCACGTTTTGGAGTGTCATCTAAATCCAAACACGTCTGAGAATAACGCACGAGAGTTCTCAGCGATTTCAAAAAAATTTGAACACGCTTTCTACTTTGACAACTATCCGTTAGCATTGGAGGGAAGATATGGCGGTTGCTCTCCCTCTCTTCTTTGCGTGTGCAGATGAAGTAACAACCTTTTAAAGGAACTAGTCGGGCTCTCCACCCCAACCAAATTAACAATCTCTCTCTCTCCCCTTCCCCCTCCAAGTTCAATCGGCAGCCATAGCCAGCCTTGGACATCGAAGATGGAAAAAAAGAGGATCAACATGGAAATGATAGTTGATAAGCAAAAAAGGCACGTCACCTTTTTCAAGAGGAGGAATGGCCTGAGCTTTGCTCTCTTACTGGTGCCACCATTGTCATCATATGCTTCAGTAAAGCAGGGAAGCCTTTTACTTTCTGCCGTCCTCCTTCTGCCAAAGGTTATGATGACCACCAACGATTCCTCTCCATCATGAAGCAGTACTACTGGGTGGCTGCACCATCACTGCTGCTCCTTTCCAATCAGCACCTGTGGGTGAACCCAAATCGATTGGGAATATCAAAATAGGGCAATGGACCTCTTACAATTAGCATCTGACGATGAGAGGACGTGGGTGTCAATAGAGCTGTTGTATGCCAGTAGCATTGATGCTCCTGGCCCGAAATGCCACGGAATTATGCCTATCTCAAGTTGGGGGGAAGGAAAGCAGCAAGAAATGAGGCTGCGACCTCAGTTGCAAAGCATGCACGAGATGGAGGCGGCTCTCTTGGAGCTGGCCCGTGCCCAACCAGTGGAGGAAGGCCTGGTTGACTCAAGCAGCTGTGGTTCTGTCGATCTTGTGAGTACCAATAATTGTTGTTATTCTTGGCCTTTTCCACCTCCATTGCCATCGATTGAGGCTTTGTTTTCGCCATAGTCATCCTCATTGAAGTGGAACAACGATTTGGATTTCTTGGAGATGAGCGCAGAGGAAGATGCCATCATGTCGTCGACTTTCTTCTCCTCATTCTGAGGCTAATTGTCATAAGAAGAAGCCCCTATTCTCAAGTTCTTGGCTTCAGTGGTTTTTACTTTCCCGGGTCACTCATAATCTTTTATCACGTTGTTGTATTTCTGTTTTCCTGGTCACACATTATTTCATTACGTTGTTGTGTCAACATGTTTCAATTCTCATACGGTTTTATTGAGGGGTCATCGATTTAATTACATGTTCTTTTTGCAACCTTTTTGTAAATGATTCTTTTATGATGAAATAAAGATATGTAAGCATTCTTCGCTTTGTGAAATTATTTTGTTGCCAAATCCAAACAAAAGAAAGATTGTGATTTCGCTGGTACAATGGTTCGTACAATGATTCACTACCTGAAAGATAAATATTGGAAGGGGATAGTTGTTAAGCGGGCTGCAGATTTATAAGACACTGGGTAATGCCTCTACCTATGCGCTAATAAGCACGGTCTAGTTGTCATGAAACTAGCAGGGATTAGCTTTAATAAAAATAAGTAAAAGCAAAAAAACATAGATAATTTTATGATCAGCAGTGAAAAAAACATGCATATTTATAAGATTGGAAATTCTTCCATGACATGGATGAAGACTGTTAGTAAGAATATAAATACAGCATGTCAGTCATTCCTAGACTGTTAGTAAGAATAACATATCCACGGCAGGCAGCAGCAAACCTTTTCTTTCTGCTGCTATGCAGTGAGTGACTGAAAAAACTTTAGGCATATTGCTTTGAACGTCAAGGTAATTAGCTGCCTGTGAAACACCAAACAAGTTTTTAACTAGAACAGCTTAAAACTTTAGCATGTCCACGCTAAGTACAGAAGAAAAGAAAATTGTAAAAAAAAAAAAAGATGGTCCGCTTGCAGATTGAACACATGTAGAGTCTTGGAGAAACCAAATTTCACAGGGAAGCACAGCACCATCGTCCAACCAAAAGCAGCAACCTATTAAAAGAAGAAGGCATGCAGTAATCTTACAGATAAAAGACCTCACGGCATTTCATTTAGTAAGGTCCCAAGAGAAAAAGCTCTAAAAATTTAACTTAGGAATGAAACAGAATTGTCACAAATAGTGTTATTTTTCACGTAGAAATCACTTTTTCATGAGAAGAATGTCTATACAATGAACGAGACAAGAGAAAGAGAAAACATTTGCTATTAAATGACTCTACTTTCAATCCAAAAACATGTAACCATCATCGAACCAACAGCAGCAACGTATTAAAAGAAGAAAGCATGCAGTAATCTTACATGAAAGACCTCTTGACATTTCATTTAGTAAAGGTCCCAAGAGAAAAAGCTCAAAAAATGAGTTCTATGAATGAAACAGAATTGTCACAAATTGATAGACTCTAGTTTCAATCCAAAAACATGTAAATTTGATTAACAGATTTGTCTAGTAACAGAAGAACTTGAAACCCCATGAACAAAAACAGGTCCATAAGATTCAGCTAGAGACAGACAAACAAACTTAACTCCAAATTCTGTTTTACTGCAAAAAATCATCACAGAAGCAAAACAATAGTAGTCACTGTTGAAGTGAAGGCAGCGGAATGGCGTCTCAAGCTCCTCAACTGGTTCACCATCAGATGCTCCAGACTTAGGCTTCAAGTGACTAACAACAGAGATGTAATAGACAGAGGCAAAGGAGAAAGAAGAAGTAAAAGAGCAAGTGGATACTGTCAGATTTGGGGGTTTCCTGCTAAGGGGCTCCTCTCGGGTAATCTTCTAGAGATAAGCCAAAACACTAAGTATTGCTAGGTATAAATAGTCAGTCCCTTAGGTTTTCCCCAAATCCCAGCGGCGGTTAGTTTGAGAGATTTTTTAGGAAAAAGGTTTAGATAAAGATGAACTTTATCTCATGAGAAGTTTTTGAATTAATCTCGTACTCAATGACCACTATTCAACATCTCCCACTTGATCATGAGACCACCAGTTTGCTTTCACTATATGTAGGTTTTCTTCATTTAACTAGTTACGTGGTTTTCCATAATTGGTTTATCCATCATAATCAAAACTTTATCCAAGGTTTATAGTGAGGTTTTCCATTCAATGGTTTTTCCTTCGCAACTTTTCAAATATATCTTAACCCCATATGGGTTACATGTTTTGAAAACAAGTCTTCAGATATTCCTTTAGTTAAGGGATCAGCTACCATATCATTAGTAGGCAAGTAATCAAATGAGATTTTATTTTTCTTGATTATTTCATGAACATAATGGTATTTCACCATTATATGTTTACTCTTTGAGCTAATAGCTCTATTCTTCATAAGAGATATCGCTGCCTGATTATCACAGTACAGTTGAACCGGTTCATGATCAAGATCTAATTTCAAGTCTTTCAAGAACCGATTTATCCAGACAGCAAAGGTAATTGCAACATTACATGCTACATGCTTTGCTTCTTGAGTGTGTTGAGCAACACATCATTGTTTCTTACAGAACCAGGCTATCACTCCACTTCCAAAGAGGAAAACATACCATGAAGTAGACTTACTGTCATCTTTGCATCATGCAAAATCTGTATCGGAATAGCCAACTAAAGTTAGCTCATCGGTTTGGTAGGATAATTCAGTCCTTTCGTTCCTTTAATGTATCGAAAAATCCATTTGACTGCTTGCCAGTAAAGCCAAGATTATTTTGATAACGACTCACTAGACCGATGAGAAACCTTATGTCTGGTCTGGTACAAAGCATTAAATACATCAGACTACCAACAGCTTGTGCATATGGAACATTTAATTTTTGTTGTCATTCACTAGGACAATCACTCTTACTCAAATTTGTTCCTTTAGCTATAGGAGTCTCAATTGGTTTGGAGTATAATATACGAAATTTCTTTAAGATATAATCAATATATCATTCTTGGCTTAAACTCAGGATTCTTGAGTTTCTATCTCGAGTGATCTTTATTCCTAATATATAGGATGCTTCACCCAAGTCCTTCATTTCGAAGTTCTTGTTCAGCCAAGTCTTCGTTTTGAATATCAACAGTCAAATATATACACAGTGGTCTAGTTGGTTTGCAACGAACCCAAGTTTTGTAATTGCTTTGTGGAAAGTAAAATACCACTGTCTAGGCGACTGCTTCAATCTGTACAACGATTTATTCAACTTGCACACTTTGTCTCATCTCTCCTCTCTCGCTGCCTCTCCTCTGTCGCTCTCTCCTTTCTCTCCTCTCTCACTCTCTCCTTCCTCTCCTCTATCGCTCTCTCCTTCCTCTCCTCTGTCGCTCTCTCGCTGCCTCTCCTCTCTCGCTCTCTCCTTCCTCTCCTCTCTTGCTCTCTCGCATCTCATAGTCAGCAATTGATCGATTCTTCCCCGTTTCTCAGTGATGTGGCGGTACCAGTTGGTGGCATGGGGATTGCCACGGCGATTGCTTGGTTTATCATGCCGATGATACCGCGGAGACTCCACCACTATTCCTTCCGTGGGCATGCTTCATTGTCTTTTTTCCTTTCAATTTCCCTGAATTATCCGTCGAGTTTGAAATCAGAAATTTAGTACAGTTGCATGACCACACAAATTGGGAACTAGGTTATCCAGTTTCAGCTTGCAATTGACTCTGATACTGGGGCAATTTAATTTGGTCTACGAAGTCAATTCCCCTAGAAAGTGTATGAAGTTTTTATTCACAATGCTAGGTTCACCGGGGCTGATTTGGTTCCAGTGAAAGGATTTGTTTTGGTTATGTTTTACAATTTTCCAATTGAATTTGAAATGAACCTTCTGCACAACTATGAATTCTAGTTTGTTTGATTGGTTCTATTCAATTACAATGGCTACTTGGATTGCAAAATTGCATGATCTCATCTCAGTCAGCTACACCTAACAGGGGAATGACAGGTTTCTATGATGATTTAGAACTTAGCTATGTTTCCAAATTTACATGTTCTTGAGAATGTAGTTTTATGTTCATAATTCCTCTAGTTACATGGCTGAACTGAACTTAGGAGCGGTTATTTGTGGATTGGCGTATGAAGTGGTCAGATTTGGTACTTGTGTTTTTATTGTAGGGCTGTCAAGATCGCTCCCACAACATTTGCATCATTTTGGAATCAATCATTCTTATTATACTTATGGACCTAGCCCCTTCTTGCAATCATGTATAACTGAAGAATGTTGTTTCTAAAACATCCATGAGGAGAGGAGAAAGAGTAGTTAATTTTACCCTGCAAAAAACTATCATGTGCATCAAACACAGTTAATTTTACCCTGTAAAAAACTACCCTGTCATCAAACAGGGCCTCAGATGGAAGAAGGAAAAATTTCATCCAGTATTTTTTCCTAGCATTTTTTTCATGGTAAATTTATCACGTTAAATTCTTCCCTGTCATCAAACGGGGCCTTAGGAAAGGGAAGAACAAGAGATAAAAACAGCAAACTACTTCTTTAAGCAAACGACTATACTAATTGGAAGAACAGAGAAAACTAAAATAAGATTGCATTTCATTTTTTTCAATTGATTGACTGACTTACAAAATGAACCAATGACCCTTTATATAGAGAAAGGGATGGATTGTGGATCTGGATCTATTTACAAGTACTAAACATCTAACTAACCAATTACAAGATTTGGTAATGCTTTCGTCTTGCATCAAACTCCCTTAGTTGGAGAAGAGTCGTCCTCGACGAGTTTAAATCTTTTATTTTGCCAAAATGATTTTTCACCTTAGAGGGTTTGGATCTACTAAACAAAAGGTCCCACCGCTCGCCTACGTATGTTAAAGTGGCTGTCCACTCACTTCTTCTGATGATGATCAAGGTGGCGGTTTACGTGGTGGCTTTGGAGAAGGAACACAAGCTTGAATATGATCTAAGGGCATCCCCGAATCAGATCCAGTCCCAAATGATGGAAAGAACTTGTTTGGATCCAGGACGATACGGACCCGAATTGAGTCCAAAACTCGATTCGGCTTGAATCGGTCCCAAAAGGGATTGGCCCAAGCCCTCGGAGCACCGCTCGAGTTTCCTCCTTTCTGCCCCAAACAAAGGCTGTAGGGGCAAACCAGAGGGTGGAAGCGGGGCGCCCACTGCCGCCACCCCATCTTGTTTGAGTGGAAAAGGAGGCGGAAGGCGGCTACCTATCGCCTCCGATTTGTCAGCGGCCAGCGAATCCATGGGCGGAGTCCATTCGAGAGGCAGGGACACCAGGACTTTCACACAAGCAGGAGGCGGAAGGGTGAAGGTACTGTTGTTGCTGGCTACGATTCCCGCACTACCTCCGACAGAAGATGAAGCCGCCGGCATCTGCCACACTACCAGTCGGCTACCCACGGGGACGACGAGGTTGGCTGCTGGAGGCAATGTCTATTGGATCGAGCGCAACACTGCCCCTGCTTTTGTTCATGAACAACAGTTGGGGCGACAGTCGTTCCGTCGTTGCCGGCTATGGGTTTGGTTCCTCCGACGAACAACAACAGGGCGGCTGACTTCCTCTTCTCCAAGCGGTCACTCGCGACAGCGGCAAGTTCCAATGTCGACCAGTCGTGCATGGGGGGAGCCCTTTGCTCGTAGGTTGAGGACGACACCCATTTGTAGGTTACAAGAGGTGCCTAATCTTGGGTTGAAAAAGAGGGCGATCGACCCAATGTCAAAGGATGTCCATGAAGATTTTGTGTGTTCTACAAAATAGAGTAGAACATTCCTCTAATCTCGTCCCTGAACTCATCAAACTTTTGATCGATGAGATCTAAGTTCTTGTTCATATCAGCAACATTACAAGTCAAAAGAGGCACACACCTTGCTAAGATCTGTTGTACTTGTTCCTCCATTAACAGTAGAATTTTGCTCCTCTTAAAACCTCGCTCTAATACCAATTGATGCATGAAGGATCAAGATTAACGGATCTTAATCCAATTGCATTCAAGACTAAGCTAAAACTATGCTTAACACTAATTATAACTGAAGAAAGGGAAGAACAGGAGAGAAAAACAGCAAACTACTTCTTTAAGCAAACGACTCTACTAATTGGAAGAGAGAAAACTAAAAGGAGGTGTTGATTTTTTCAAGCCTATTTGGCCCGTGCAACATCGAAGGTTTCCCCAAGTCTTTGACCATCTTTATCTCCATCTTAAGGTAGCGAAAGCTTTCATCAATTTTCTGGGACCGTGGACTAGATGAGGAATATCACACAGTAGACCATCGGCAAGCCGTGGCTATGAGGCCCTATCAAAACATCGCCATTCCTCCAAGTGCCTATCTACTTCCATACAAAATCTAGGTAAGGTAGACTTTCATTGGGAGGAAGTCCCCACCCAAAGCCAGTTGCCGACTATATGTCACTAAGAAAGGCGCCCTACTCAATGACGAACATTCACTTACTCGTCCCTGCGTGACTCTACGCAGTTGTGGATGCAGCATATGCATCCACCAAGAGAATTGCCCACACGCACCCCTATGTGCATCCAAACGCTACGCGTGGGGAACCCTACCAATTCCCCAATGATGAACTTGCACGTTTCAAGGGGCTGATTCAGCAGTATGAAATGCTGCTTGGCCAGCTTGGGTATTGCTTGGGAAGCATGTGGGATCCAATCGAACGCTGAGTCGAACAGAAAGCAATGCACTTGAAATGTGCAGTGCGGTAGAGCAAAGACAAGACGTATAAGTTCATCATGGTCATTAGTCTCTTGAAACGTGCAAGTCCGTCATCGGGGAATTAGTAGGGTTCCCCATACGTGGCATTTGAATGAGTACGAGAGTGCACGTGGGTTAAGGGCAATTCCTCCGGTGGACACATACGTTGCGTCCACAATCGCGTAGAGTCACGCGGGGACGAGTAAGTGAATGCTCGTCGTCGAGTAGGGCTATGCATTTCATTTTTTTCAACTTATTGACTGACTTACAAAATGAACCAACGTCCCTTTATATAGAGAAAGGGATAGATTGCAGATTTGGATCCATTTACAAATACTGAACATCTATACAAGATTTGGTTAGGCTTTCATATTGCATCAAAATGGCTAGGTGATGCTTTGAGATTATACGAGAAATGGAAAGACTTATTCATTCATTTCTCTGGAATTAAATCCAGTTCCTAGATAATCTAGGGAACAATTACAGTCCATTATTTGCCTCTCAGGTCTGCACAACAATTTAAGTAACTTTGCACTAGGAGGAAATCTTTGCAGGCATTTGATCAAGTTCTTTGTTTCCTTTTTCCAAAGAAAAGTTATTTCCGTGATGTTTTTGCTTTCTCCCCAAGAATGTCTTGGCTGTATGTATATGCATCTCAATTTAATGTATGTGGGAAATAAATAGTATCTTATAGGAAAAAGTATAATATCCTGAAGCATTTGTTTAGTTTTCTATTCATTTCTCACAAGCTGCATCTATGTATTTCCCATCTTTTGAAATGTGCATCATAGGATTGGAAATGTAGGTAGGCTCTCTCTCCCCAATATATATATATATATATATATATATATATATATATATATAGAGAGAGAGAGAGAGAGAGAGAGAAAGAGAGAGGAAAAAAAATGGTATGTGCATTGTTCCTTTATCTTTTGAGCATTTAAGTGTCTAATACCTTCCAATTTCTCTCTCTCTCTCTCTCTCTCTCACACACACACACACACACATATATATATAAGCTAATGAACTATGCCAGATGTGAATTGCTTCGACTGTTGTTTTAAGAAGATCATATAATTGAAGTTGAAAAGAAATAAAAACCCAAATGCATTTTCAAGAAACTGAACCCCTTGAGGGAGGAAACAAATGTGTTTCCTTAATTGATACCTCTTGCCTCCTTTGAGGAATATTTCAGTCACTTGAAAATATTACTATAAACTTTATCATTCGATCTTCACAAAATCAACAGACCAAAAAATTTTCATCACAAAATCAACAGACCAAAAAATTTTCATCACATCTAGCATATGAAAATCTGGTAGCTACTTGGATATGTACATACATATAGACAAACACACACACACCCCCACCGAGGATTTTGTGGGACTGATATGGGGTAAATGCCACACCAACCCACATGTGGCTCTGCTACAGACTAAAGAAGCCATGATCCGTAGGCCTACAGCCCCTAAGAATCAGCAACATGCATCTTTGGCAAATATGCGCAAGATCAGCATTTTGCATAATCAACCAGATATGGGAACTTCAAGACTCATCTCAGGGTGGCTAATTGTTGAGGCTTTAAGTTGGGTTCAGAGTCCATAGTTACAGAAAACGTGTTTTTTTTTTTAAAAAAAATATGATAAATTAACTGGCCATTTAAAACTAAAAAAAAACACGTTTTTAAAAGAAAAACATTAATAATGAATCTTTTTTTTTTAATTTTTTAATGTCAAACAGTTTTTTTTATTTGTTTCAAATGTACTTATCTTTCTCTTTCAATGTTTCTGCTATTAATTTCTCACTTATTTTATTTTTCCTTTATTTCTAGTTTTTTAAAATTTTTAAAGATTTACTATATTTTTCACATTTTTTTAAAGCTCGCCATATTATACTCGATAAAACCATCGCCATTTACAACTCGAGACATTATGGTTGAGATATACCCACAAAGGGAACCAGAAAAGGCAAGGGCATCCACAATTTCACATGTTCCTGTAAATGACCCTGTCTTGGGATTGGTGGCAATGAAGGTGCTGGACGTCTGGCATAATTCAATCCTAGGAAGAGATGGGCGGTTGGTCATGTGATTCAATGCATAAACAAGCTCAAGCTCCTCACAGTTCTGCTAAGAATCATCCTCAGTTGGGTTGCTGCGTGGCTCTGTCAATAGCCTTTAGTGCTGAAGAAGAGAGCGACTGGGACTCAATCCTCCTGACTGCAACGTCCTTGCTCAGAGATCTGATAAAATTGGATTGCACATCCTTGCAACCGAATTATGGTGCCTGATGGTCTCATGCTCTGTAACTTTGACACGCTATAACAAATAAAAGAAACGGAAATTGGAGGGCTGGAGATCGGTTGGATTAATGTGGTACTAACTTTTAAAATAAAGCGACAGAATTTCCACATTATTGGCTACCACATGCAAGGCATTATTTCCAACAGTCGTCCATTCACTTATTCAAGTGGGAAAAAAAATTCATTTACCAACGGAACTGTGTTAGAAAATGAAGGTCCTTGCTTTTAGAAAAGGAAGGAGAATACTATTGGCTGTAACAAACGAATCCTGCATGGAAGAGGAGCCTGGATCTTACCGAGTTCCCATTTGCTGCTTCTTTTTCTGTTATACATGGTAAAGTCCTGATGCAAGTAGGATAAAGATAATGGAATGGATTATAGCAGCCATGCTGAGTTGAGCCAATTCAGCAGATAAACAAAAGCGTGTCTCAGTGGGTTCGCTGTTTCTTGCGACTAGGCTCATCATCAAGCACAAAATCCTCAGTAAAAAGAAGTCCCAACCATTGCATGCCCCTGTTCCAACCCCAATCTTTCATGTGGGTTTCCTCCACTTGGATCACTTTTTCCTGATTACCCAACCTAATGAACAACTTCCACTGAACTTCCCAAACAGAATGCTCTTCCTTACAACTAGTAAATTGGATCATCCTGAATTCTTGGGTTTGTTGGCAGTACCCACTCTTTTGTGAAATTGTTTCTGAAACTTCGTAGTAGGGCTCATGTTTAAATTCCTTTTCTCCATTCCCCATGACTAGCAAATGCTGCAAGCCCTTCATCCTCCCCAATGGAAGGCCTCTCGGTTTTGTGCATCTCAACATTCTGAGTGTTGTCAGCTTCTCAAGGTACACAATGGAACCAGGAAGGTGTTCAATGCCAGTGAATGAGATATCAAGCTCAACTAAGTTTGTCATATTGCCAATAGAATCAGGCAATGTCCTTAAGGACTTGCAGAACCTCAGGTCTAACTTCTCAAGCTTCGTCATACGACCAATTTGATCTGGCAGCCGCTCAAGCATGCTGCACCAGTATAGTCGCAATTTTTTCATGTTCTTAAGATATACTATGGAGTCAGGAAGCTCTTTCATGTTTTGGCCATCAAAGTTAAGCTCAACTAGGTTCTCAATTCGACCAATACAGTCAGGCAAACTTTTTAACTTAGAACAGCTTCTCACGTCCAACTTCTCAAGCCAGGTCATGCTTTGGACTGAAGCTGGTAGACTGCTTAATTGTCTGCAGCACCATAACTTGAGTTCCTTTAACTTCTTGAGAGATGATATAGAACTAGGAAGAGATTCAATTCCACACCCGTTGAGGTCAAGTTCAGTAAGATCTTCCATATTGCCGAGAGAAGCAGGCAATGTTCCTAATCTTTCGCAGCCATTTAAATCTAACTCCTCAAGTTTGGTCATGTTCCCAATAGAATCTGGCAGCTCTTCTAGGTCGGAACACCCATACAAGTAAAGCCGGTGAAGGTTCTTCAAAAGGCCTATTTTGCTGGGAAGCAATTTAACACGTAGGTGCATAAGAGAAAGTTCTTCTAGGGAACTCAACCTGCAGAAACTGTCAGGCAGTCTTATTAATTTTGAACATGAACTCATGTTCAAGACTACCAATCTCTGAAGGTCACCAATTGATTCATGCACCTCCCTCAAATTTTCGCAGCCATCCAGTGACAGCTTTTCTAACAATGGCATGGTAGAGAAATCAGGGGTCGTTTCGAGGTGCAGGCAATCACTCAAATGGAGCACCCTTAGTGAAGCAAACACCTGTCAGAAACAGAAGAGTGGGGGTGGGGGTTGGGAGGGAGGTGGGCGAAGAATTAGGAAAACAAGTTACAACCAAAAAATCATACACTTCGGATAAGCTTTACCAACCTTCTTCCTTGACCACCACCACCACTTTGTATGCCAAAGTCGTTCAATCTTACTCTTAGATAAGTCGAGAACTGCAACTTTATCAAGAGTAGCATAATCTGGCAATGATCTTAGCGGACACCCATGCCATTCTAACCATCTCAGCTCCTTGGGCATGTGCTCATATCCCTTAAAGCGTGCAAAATTTGCACGAAGCAGCCTTAGATTAGGCAACTTCTGAAAACTTCACATTTGAAGTACTTCATCGGCAAAAGTCCTTCGAGGTCTAAGCTAATGCCTTCAATAAAAGCTGTTCCCTGTGCTCATAAACAAGTCAAAACAACTCAGCAGATTTTGTGTAAGTTCCAAAGGCAGAAATAGCTAAAAAACATGTATCATTTCATTAGTACATACTTTGTTTTCTCCCAGTACGTCCAGTACCTCCTCATGAAGCCATAACCTACTATGCAGGCTAGGTTCATAAGGATGGCATTCTCTGACTATCCATCTGCCCATGTCCCTAAGCTGGTCATGCATCTCCAACTTCTTGCTTTTGTCAACCTTAATAAGAGACTTATGCAATAGTACTTTGACAGTTAAATTGGCATATAGGTCACAAGTATTCCAGACATAAATTGCATCATCCTTATCCATACCGACCAAAAGACATGCGATGTCAAGAAAAATTTTCTGTTCGTTATGATCAAGTCCATCATAGCTTATTCTCAATCTTTTCTGGACATCATTAAAAGGGATGCGCTTCAACTTCTCCAGAAAATCTTGCCATTCTTTTACGTCGTTCTTATCAAACAAAAAACAGCCAAATACTTCTAGTGCCAAAGGAAGCCCCCCAGTAGCAGATACAATTTTTTTAGATAGCCGCACATATTTTTCCGTTGGATAGACCCTTCCAAAGGCATGGTGACTAAAGAGCTGAAGGGATTCAACATTATTCAAGTAATCAGGCTGGTACCGCTCCTGTATGTTCTGAACATTTAATACATGCTCATTTCTTGTTGTAACAATAACTCTACTCCCCTTACCAAGCCATTCTTCCCTGACAGCCAGTGCTTTTATCTGTTCTTCATGATCAACATCATCAAGGACAACAAGAACTCGTTTTGTATGAAAACGTTCTTTGATTATGACAGCCCCTCGACTAGTGTCATCGATTTTAATTTCTTTACCTCCTAAAATATTAGCAATAAGTTTTTCCTGCAAATTGACCAACCTGTGTTGCGCAGCTGCTTCTCTAATATTGGGAATAAAGCTACATGCATCAAAGCTATCAAATAGCCTGTTATAAATTACTCTGGACAGCGTTGTCTTTCCTATACCGCCCATTCCATGGATCCCTACCATCTTAACATCCTTAACTTCAAGAGACAATAATTTCATCACATCTTCTGCTCGAGAATCAATCCCGACTAAGTACTCAACTACATCCAATGGTGCACTGTCAAACTGCCTCAAGACCTCCTTAACTATTAACTGGATCAACTTGGCCTCGTTACTGCTTGTTTTGCATCAGAAGTCAGAACAACAACAACAAAAAAGGTGCACAGGCTTGCCGTTAGTCTCATTATCATTTCCAGAAAAAATGATCAAATTCATTAACTCCAGTTCTACCACCACACAACCAACAGAAGTTTGCTAGGCACACTCCAGTTGGAGACTTGGAGGTCATGCTCTACAACAAGTCGGTGAAAGTGTTTCGACAATCGATGTGGATGAAACTCTTTTTTTGACGCTGCAACAGGGAAAAGTCATCGCTCAAGAACATAGCGCGCGAGTGAATCACAAACGTTGGCGTTTTTCCGAAACAAAATATGCAAAAAGGGGAAACCGGAAAAAAAATCTAAAAAACCGTGATCTTTTTGAAAAAAAGCCAACATAAAAATATTACATATTTATCTTGTTTTCTTTAAAATTTTTGAAGTTTCTTTAATATGTTTAACAACTATTTGAATCTTTATAAATGTTTTTGTCAGAAAATAGCACAAAGCTCAATTTTTCATAATTTTTTCATTTTATTAATTTTAATTTTTCAAGAGAACAAGGAGATGTTTCATGTTTGCCAAGGCGCTAAGCATGGCTGGCACAAGGCAGCTCTAAGCGGTCCAAAATAAAATCGTGATTAAAATATTAAAATCCACAGATCAAACATAATAAATTCAGGAAATCTAAGAAATGGTCTAAGAACCCAACACATGGTAGTCTAGTTTAAAAAAGAAAAAGAATTAATTTAAGGGAAAAACAGACGCATATTATACAATCAATAAATTCCATAACATCAATAGTAAGAGTAGAACCAAGGCCAGTAAGCATTTATCAATAGTAACAAACTAAAAATTACAAATTAAAAATGGCGATTATACGAAGGTAATAAAAAGCGAAAAATCTGGCCAACATACTATATTACCAAATAACCATAATTGAATAACATTTATATAATATTAATAAATGAATAGACTTGCCTACTTCGACAACAAAAGAAAAAGAAGAGAGGGAACTCACTACCCCCTTTTTGTTGACTTACAGGAAAAACAGAGAAAAACTTTCCCCGTTGCCAAGAGAGAGGAAGATGTTTACCCATTATCAATGTTCTTGAGATCATATCCCTTCAATTCGGCTACATTTCGGAATGACTCCCTCCATTCCTGCACCTTTTCCTTACCGAAGCGCGACTCATGGTCTCGAAACGCCTTCTCGAAGGGCCCCTTTTGATGGCGCACATCAGAAGGAACGACGTGGTAGAAGACGGGGATGACCTTCTTCTTGCACCGGAACATCATAGCCAGTTCCATCAAGCACCACCTGGACTCGGCATAGTTCTCAGACAAGATCGGTATGCAGATGCCCGATCTCTCGATCGCCCTCCAGAGATTCTCTCCTATCTTCTCTCCGAGCCTCAACTCCTCCTCATCCATGAACGTGTGGATGCCCTTGAGGTCCAGGGCTTGATAGAGGTGGCTTGTGAAACGACTGCGGGTGTCCTCTCCCCTGAAGCTGAGGAACACCTTGAACTCCCACCTAGGAGAAGAAGAAGAGGATGGGGATGCCATCGCCATTACATAGAGCAACAGAGAAGCTCTACATGTAGAAGCAGGAGGGAACCGGAATATGCGCAAGAATGAAGCAGATGGAGCCCATAAAAGGACCCAATTGATGTTTCTATTCCAAATCAGGAAGCCAGAACTTTGGTGGTGGAACGCGCCGTATTTGTATCGCCGAGAAACGTTGGAACAGGATCGTCGTCGTTATGTGGAACGCTGTTCGTCCACTTTCCGTCTCAGAAAAATTATTAAGGAGCTGTTTGGTGGCAGGGATACTTGGTTTTCACGAATGGTTCATGAAATATTAAAACAGACTACTAGTGTTTCAAATTTGTCTAATCATTTGGTAAAATTTATTAAGACAAATTTATAAAACACTCACAAATATCCGTGCTAAAACAAACGAGAAAAAAAAAAAAACTCTTCTTGTCAACTGTCTCCAAATCTTGAATTTGCCACTCTATTTAAGGGTCCTTTAGATTTTAAATTAGATTTGCTTAAACGATTATTGTGAAAATAGATTTCCTGCAATGAAGATTTAAGATAAAACAAAAAAATTTAAATATGAGAACTGGCTAGCTCGCTTAGGCCAGCCTGAAATGCTATCTGCTTACCTTTGTTCTTTTTTGCGGAACATTAGTTGCTCGCCCTTTTTTAGTGCATTTCTTGAAGAAGCTAAAGGTGAAAGTTTCAAACTTGAAATAACTAGGAACATGAAAAATAGCTAACTAAAAGGACCTTCACAATAATTTCAGTGTAGAATAAAAAGTGTTTTCCAGTTCAGATTGGAACAGTTCTTTGAGACCAGACTTTCGAATGGGAGGTCAGAGAAAGACAAATTCGCTGCTCATTAATTCAGCCTTTAGAAGAAGAAGTTATGCTGAAGCAAATGGCCAGGGCTAAATGGCTTAAGGATCGGAATTCATCCACTATTGAGGCCAGTGCTAGACACTTCAAGAAGCTTTTTGCAAAAGGACACACTTCTGGTATTCTTTTGGGGGATTTGTGTCCTAGGAACCTTGTTACTGTAGCTGAAAATGAATTTTTACTTTGTCCTATCTATGATGCCGAGATAAAGTGGGCTGCCATGGAATCCAATTCAGATGGTTCTTCAGGTTTGGATGGATTTTCTTGCTATTTCTTTCAAATGTTATTGGGATATAGTCAAGCTGGATATTTCTAATGCAACTAAAAAATCTTATTCAAACGGAAAAATGTTGCAGAAATTGAGATAGAATCATCTGATTTTGATTACTAAAAAGAAGAATTCAGATCACATAACGGATTATAGACTCATTACATTGCTCAACAGTGTGTTCAAACTTATATTTCATGTGATGGTTTTAAGAGCAAGATAAATCTTAGATCGTTTAATTTCATAGCAGCCAGGGGCTTCCTTGTCCAGCAAAAGTGTCCAACAGACATTTCTTACTATACATGAGATTAGCTTTGTTATGTCTAACAACAGGACTGGTTCTATTAGTGCTAAAATCGATCTAACAAAGGCTTATGATCAAGTGGATTGGGATTTTCTTGAGACTACATTAAAATGTTTGGGTTTTCACCAAAACTTGGATTGATAGAATCATGTGTTGCGTCACTAGGTTTTCTTATGCCATGTTTATAAATAGGTGAGGATGTGAACTTTTTTCCTAGTGAGAGCGAATTAAGGCAAGGGGACCCTCTGTCCCTTCACCTCTTTTTGATCATCAAGGAGATTTTTTCAAGGTGATTCCAGGTTGAGAATATGAGGAAGATGATTGATATTCCTAGCTTGGGTAGAGGAATTCATGGGGTCCCTGCAGAAATACATGTAGATGATATTTGCCTATTTGTTAAAGCTTCCCAGAAATTTCTTTCCAAGCTTATGATTGTCCTGGCTGAGTTTCAATCATGTGCATGTATGAAAATTAATATGCCTAAAACTAGTTTCTTTCCTTTGGCCTTGTGAACAACATCTCCAATCAATTTGGTTGGACTAGAGGAGTCTTTCCAAAGAAATATTTGAGACTTCCTCTATCTCTAAATCAACTTCTGGTTTCATATTGGGATGTGGTTTTGCGTAAGATGCAGAATAAGCTTTCTCATTGGAAATGTAAGATGATGTCTTTTGCAGGCAAATTGTGTCTAACTAAATCTGTTTTGGCTGCTCTTCCCTACTATTGACTCTTGATTTTGAAATGGCCTTCTTCGTTTATGTAAAAAAAAATGGAGAATGTCATGATCAAATTTCAATTGGGATACACAGAATAAGCCGTAAACTTCATAGGTAGAAATGAGTCATAAACTTCACCTTATTTCCACAAAAGTGTTATCATTGCCTATAGAGGAAGTTGGATTGTGGATTCATGTTGATTTTCAGCTGGAAATGTTAATAGTTGAGATCTCACTAGATTTTGGTCTAATCCATGGGTCAGATGTACTCTAGGTCTGGCCCAAATGATCGCATCTCTCTAATGGTAATGTCATTAACTTGAGTTCTTGTTATGATTCACTTTGTTGGAAAGACTCCAAAGTACCCATTCATTCCAAATGACAGATATGGAAACACTTACACATTAAAGGACTTGTTGTAAAATGGATGAGATGGTTTGGATTAATAAATCCATACCAAGAGCTTTCTGGTTTGTATATATCAATGGCCATAATCAGCTCCTTATTGATTCCAAACTCCAAAGGATTGGTATTCTTTTGGCCTTCATATGTAGAACTTGCAGACATAATGGTGAGGACCAACACCACCTATTGTTTTCATGCCCTTATTCCGTTAGCATTTGGAATGATGTAGCATCCAAGTTTGGTATCAACCTTGTGTTACGCAATCTTTTGTTCTTGCCTTACTTGGTGGTTCAAAAGGAAATTTCCCTACAAGGATTTCAAACATTGTCGAAATATTTGCTTCAGCATTATCATATGTAAATTATGTACTTTCAGAAATTTCTTGGTTCATAATGATACATCTAAGTATTTGGTGATGCTAAAACTGAAATTTGGTCTACATTTGTGGAGTTGTTCCTCAAACAGGGTTGGTCTGTCCATGTTCATAATCTCAATTTGACTAGTATCTGGAATTTTTAGCCCATATTGGTGGAGGAAATCTGTAAATGGCTATGCCATTTAAATCACATCAGACTTCAAGGGTAAAAGAGGATTTTGTGTTAGGATCATTTGGAAGGATGGAGAGATTCTTTCTGGATATGTCTTGCATCTTGATAAAGATGATAAGTTTTCATAAATGAAGGTTTTTCTAAAACTTATGAGCAATGTTGTTAAATGCGATGAGGCAAAGCGAAGCATAAAGCGCATAATGCCTATGAAGTGAAGCAGAACAACCTGAGGTGAGGTGAGGTGAAGTGTAAGTATGAGGACCAAAATCTTCAAGTACATAGTATCTATAAAAATAATGTAAAATTGAAAATAACTGTTAAAATAACAAATATGTTAGTAAAGACCAAGATAAAAAACATGTTTGCTCGTATTAATCATCGTTCATAACATCGTATATGTATATCCATGTTTAGATATGTGGTTTGTTTAGATTTATGCCCTCGGGAAAGAAAATCATATTCATGTTTGGATATATGAACCAAAAGTAGGCATGGTAGACAAACAAAATGGAAACCACATTGCGATAACTAATGAAAAGTAGAGCTGGGCATGTGATATATACACACACACACAAACACATACATAAATGTGTGTGTGTATGTGAGTGAAAGGATTAGGGAAACGATATAGTTACTTTTCAGTTCTCAATATCATCAACATGTATAAAGAGTAAAGTTGAAACATGTTATCAACTACATGCTTTCTAAAATGGAGTTAATTCTAAAGGACCAACTGTGCTAGAGGAATTACAATGGCAGAATGCTCATGAGGACATGATTTTGGTTTCTTCTAACTAAAAGTCCCCATTCTAAAGCAATGTCCTAAGATTTTCATTTTAAAACTTGAGGATTATGGAACGGGCAGCCACTCTAATGAAGAATTTACACAACCAATAATTCATAAAGCTGAGAGGGATAGATAGAGAAAGGGAGAGGGAATGACCACTGCCTGCAAAACATGAAAAAAAAAAACTGATCAGCTTTATGAAATTGCAAAATTTAATAGTACTCACATTGCAAAAGAAATTTAAAAAAATGAAAAGAGATACCAGCATGAACCAATAACAGGCCAGCCTCATATTTTCGGCTTGCAGCACATAAAGAGAGAACTGAAGTTAGAGAGAGAGAGAGAGACCGGTTGAGAGATGTTCAAAACTAAAATAGAAAGCACTCGCGTATGCAGCCGGAAAACACTAGCCGGCGTTCATCGCAGACTCAGAGGAGTGCCGGCAGCTTAGTCGTTGTCTAGAGAGCATGAGAGGGAGAGAGACAACAGGAGAATTTTTTGGTTCAAATGAACAAAACAGGCAAGGTTTTTCTCTTTTTTAATTCAAATTGGAGAAGAGGTCAAAGGGGCTCAACCAGTCAAAACCCTCTTTTGCGGCCGATGAAAATTAATGCAGCGTTAAAACTTGAAATGTTTAGAAATTACAAAAGAAAAGACACTTCATTATGAAACTTGATATTTCAAAAGCACACAACAATGTAGATTGAAAATTCTTGGAGTGGTCTCTAAATTCTTTGGGTTTTGCAGACTTTTGGATCTCAAGAGTTATGAAAGTTGTATCTTCTATATCATTTGCCATGTTGACTACTGGGCGTAAGGGACAACAATTCCCGTGTGGAAAAGGTATTCGCCAGGGCGACCCTTTATCCCCTCTTTTATTCATTTGTGTGGTAGAATTGTTGTTTAGAAGGCATATATGAAAAGTGATGCAGAAAAATATTTTCCCTCCCAAAATTACTTGTGAGACATGAAGACCGAACTTGAAAATCTCTAAAAGACTAAATTACTCTCATTTACTGGCATAATTTGTCCCGTTAGACATGTCATTCAACAATTAGTTGGCTGCTAGTCTATGTTTTTCAAATTGCCTTCATGCATTCTTGATTTTATTAGGAAAGTATGCTCTAGTTTTATATGGAGTGACTCAGATAACAAAAAGAAATGCCATCTCAGTGCTTTGTAACCCTGTAAAGGAAGGAGAAGTGGTTAATACTCTTACTATGAATACAGCATATAGCATCTTTCGATGTATTATTCAAATTCTTTGTTTGGCAAATAGATGCATTGCATTATGTGTAAAAGGGAGGAAGCATCTTATAAATCATTTGTTTGTCAAATTGAAAGTGGTGGTCTTAGCCTGGAATTGCATTGCTAGAAAATTCAATGTTAAGCTGAGAAAATGGATTCACTCAGAAATGCCTGGATTTGGTGGTGGCAGAAACCATTGAAGCAATGCTGGATCAAAAAATGCTGGTGTTTGTCTTTCTCGATGATCATATGGAATACATGGAAATTAAGAAATGCATTAATTCATGAAGAGAGAGGCAAAGTTAATAGAAGAGAATGTTCAATGGAAAGGATGCAGATCTGTTTCTGCAAAAAAGAATTGGAATGTAGAGAAATTTTTTTTATCCAAGGTGCTAAAAAATAGAACAAATAGAACTATGCTGAAGATATGGTCGTCATGGCTCTTCGAAGAAACAACGGTCGTCTGTCTTGGCAATTTTATTGTTAACATTAACGACAACATGTTTAGGTATGTCAATAAGCCCTATTAAAATTGGATATTGGGCAGTAAACTTAAGATTTAAATCAATATCCATCGGATTTAAGAAATGACATCTGATTGGATTTAGATGAGATTCATATTCAATTTAGTTTCAAATAAGCGTTTTACATCTAATATCCATATATTTTGAAAGTTGGTTTTAGATTCGACTTAGAAGTCAGATGCAGATTCAATTTCCAAAAAATGTTGGATGTTTAAAAGCAAAGTTCAAATAGAATTACAAAAAAAAAAAAAAAAAAAAGAACTGGTATTGTTATTCAAATTTGGTATAGATTGGATACAACACAAATCCCAAACCATTTCCATCCCTAGCTACTCTCCTTATGGAACTGATGGAAATATTGATATTGAAATTCTTATTTTCGTTATCACCTCAAATTTTTTTAAAAGATTGTAATTTCTTTTTTACCCAAATACAAATTGGAAACTCAACTTTGGACGTGAGATTTAAATCCAAAATCCAACTATCGAATCCAAATAAGATCTAAAATCCAAATCTAGATCCAAATTGATCATTTCAAGCTCAAAATCCAAACTGAAATGAAGACAACAAAATTTGAATTTATGAGCGCTTATGGACCTTCCCATTTGTTATGTTTCTTCCTCATGCCAAAATGTGCTTTTAAGCCTAAATCGTGCACTAGAAGGCGTTGCCCACCAATTGGACCCCATCTGAATTTAAAACAAGTTTGGAGTACTCAAAACTGAGTTGACTACCCATTTCTAACAAAAACCAATTTTATACACATTTTAAATAATAAAAAAAAGTTTTATACTTTTTACATAAACAAGCCCCTTCTATTTATTTATCCATTTCATTTTATTTTATTTTATTTCATTATATTTTATTTCATATTTTATTTCCTAACAATTATCCATAGATTTCTCTCTCTCTCTCTCTCTTTTAATCTCTCTTTGATACTGTATATAAGATTTTAGTAACTCTAGACTGTGATACCTGATTTCCAAAACTGACTAACTTTCCACTGCAATTAATAGATGAAGCATATGTCTGTTCCTTGATAAGGAATGATGGAGCGGTGTAGAGCCATCACATTTTCATGGAGAGGAAATTAAATGACAACATTAATGGCAATAATTGAATCAGCAAAGTAGCACGTTCAAATGGTTCAACTCTATTTCCACACAACTTTTGAAAATCAAAAGACACCAAGATGAGAAGAGAAGCCTGATAAGGACAAGGGATTGTTTCTGATATTGATAAAATGGAAGAAGAGTCAGATGCAGAGAATTTAAGTTTTTTAAGTTTCCTGTTTTTTTCTTCGGTTCCAAACCACTCGTTGGAATTTTTTTTTACCTTCCATTTCTGTTCAACTGATTCAAGCCAACTGTTATAGAATTGCTTCAAAGTGGTTTTGGTTGGCAACAGGTTAAAAACTGATTTTGATTGACCGAGCACTAATTTAATTTCTCTTTTTTCTTGAAGCTAAGAAGATCATGAAACAAAGTGAAGGAATACTGATAACCACTGGAGGAGACGAAGAGGGATAGGGGTTTCACTTGGGCGGTGATCAGGGCTCCTTCAACAGTCGCCCAACTGACGCCTCAGCTGCTGGACGGAATGGCGGTGGGATCATGGGCACCGGTGAGGAAGACGCCGGTCCCCCGAGAGGGACAACCCACGTTCCGCTCCCCTGAGCTCGGTTTCAGGCGACGGAGTTGGGGAAGGGAGAACCTCCGGTGAGCGATGCAGAGAGAAACCGCAGGAGAGAGCGACTGAAGGGGAAGGGGGAACACTGAAGACGTCGGTTGCCGATGAGGAAGCAGCCGACCGCAGCTGAGGGACGACCCAAAAGGCCGTTCCAGGCTACGCCGTTCCAGGCTACGGCGTTGGGGATTCTCCGGTGAGCGAGGGAGAGAGAAACCGCGAGAGAGGAAGAGGGATCTCTCGAGAGGGCGATGATTTCCCTCGCACACATGGACTTGGGCGGGATTCGATTTCAGCCGCTCGATGAGCGGCTGAGATTAGATGACTCAAGGCATGGTTCAGTCCCTTGATATATATATATATATATATACTAACTACATGGAACGTTCAATCAACATACTTAAATGATGATTTGTAATTAAACACACAAGCTGTCAAAACACACAAGCTGTCAAGCACAAGCAGTTCACTACCAACCTAACCTGAGGGCTGGGCATTGGATCGAGCCGACCTGATAAAATTGTTCAAATCTAAGCCCGATAATGTTATGGGTCAACCGGAAGCTCAACCCGTTTTTAAACGGGTTGAGTTGGGCTGATGAAATATTGGGCATCAGGCTTGAGTTTCTATTCGAGGTTCGGCCCAGCCGGAAAAAGAAGAGAAAAAACAAAAAAGTAAAAAAAAAGAAGAAAAGACGGTGAAAGAACATAAGAAGCTAAGGAAGAAGAGGAAAAACAGTGAGTTTTCACTCTCGTGCTCTCTCTTCTCTCTCCCACCTACCTTTCCTTTTTGCCAGAGTCCCTCTCTCTCAATCCCTCTTTCTCTACTCGGTAGAGCTTTCTTCTCCCTCCATCCCAATGGCCCTTTGCCTCTCTCGATTTCCCTCTAATTTTTTCCCAGCCAATCCTTCCCCTTGCAGTTGCACCTCCTCCTTCCTTCCTTCCTTTTTTCTCTGCTACAAGACCGCCACCAACATGTCGATTGCCGCTGTTTTTGGTCGCTGGTATCGATTTATCATTGGCAACTCACCAGCCTTCCACTTTATTCCAGCTACAAAGGGGTCACCGTTGAGTGCAGCGTGACCCAAGACTTGGGGCGTCTCTATAGCTTTCCTCATTGCTAAAGGGCAAGGATGAGGGTTGAAAGTATGCAATATTAAAACGAGGTGAAGAAACAGTAATTAAAAAAAAAAAAAAAAAAGTTACAGTCGAGCTTCTCGGGCCCCAACAGTCACGGTTTCAAGCTTGGGCCTGACCCGTTTAGTATTTTTTCAGAGCCCGGGCCCGAGTCGGGCCAGGTACGGGGGTACCTGGCGGCGGCCCAGCCCGATGCCCAAGCTTACTTATACATGTACCAACAATGAATTTATCATGTTATTTAAAAAAAAAAAAATTGTCATCTGCTTTTGAGTCAAGAAATAAAGCATTCGCTTGAGGGGCTTGAGTTTAGGCCCTGGGCCCTCCTTCATTTTAACATTTAAACATTTTATTTATCTTATATAAAAATTTAAAAACCTACATTTTAGGCCCTGTTAAAATTTTAAAAAATATAATTTAGTTTTCTTTATAAAAAATTTTTAATTTTGCCCCTGATGAGGCCATCCTTTTGTCGTGAAGTCCTAAAAATCATAGCACACATGATGGGTTGTCAGCTAACAGCTCATACTTTAGCTGTATGAAATCTCAATCTTGCGATGTATATGGGCTTTGCAAAATAAGAAATGGTTCATTGTAATTAAGAAAATTAATAAATAAAGAAAGAAGATGGAATTACCTTATCGCTGAGGATTTGAATCCACCAAATCTGGCATCCACATCCTCAATATGAAAGGCAATAATGAATTGTGACGACGATTACAAGAAGGGAGAAGGACGCCAAGTGAGTGGGTGGAGGTCTTCTCATGGACAGAGCCATTAGAAAATTTTTGTGTTGTGTATCACCAGCAGTGGTGGTGGTAGAGGATTGGCAACTTCCGCCAGCAGTTAAGCCTGGGCACAGGGCTGGGCCGCTGCTGGATACCTGGTATCCTATGAATGCTCCAACATCTTTTTTTGCTTAAACCCATTCGCCATCTTTTTTTCTTCATTCCTTAACTTTTAAAAATTTTATAAAAAATGGACAGATATGCCGCCTCTGTGCACGCCTCACTCAACCCATGGTGCGCTTCAGAGGGGGTGCGCCTCACCCCTTAGCATGAAGGTGTTTTCTTGTAAAAATCCTTCACGCTTCAATTTGTGAAAGGTACTCCTTTTCCAACACTGTTTTCACCCACTGTTGGACAGATTTCTGAGCCTCGAGGTTCGTATGGCTCTTTATGCCGTCCTGCAGTGCTTGAGCGGCGCAGCCCAGTCAAACCGAGTTTCAGCTGAGTCAAACTGAGTTTCGACCAAGTTAGGCCGACTCACGAGTCCGGTAGAGTTTTGATTGTGAATGAGTTTTCTCAGTAGGTTGTCCTGGTATGAGACCAAATCGAAACCTCATCAATCGAGTCAAGGCGAGCTCTAATACAATGCACCTTTGAGCTCTTTGAGTGCAGTCTCTCATTAGACCTAAAATTTAAACTTAGGTATGAACTTGTCTTGGTTTGAGACCTGAACTTCGGCCCGCCTCTTTCTTCAGTCTGATTTCATTTGATGTGTGATTAGACCAACTTAATTTGGTGGAACCTTAGTGATTTCATTTTTTTAAATTACATCGGCATTATTTTTTTTTTAATAACCTCTTATTTGGAGTTAGCGGGCTGCGAAGAAATGAACCCCAAGAATTGCTGAGCAGCAAGTAGAATATGTATATGGAAGTTATGTATGTGAAAACAGTAGCAAAAAAGGAAATTAATAAAAAGTTTGGAACAAAGTGAAAAATAATGTGTAGAGTAAGATAAAAGCTATTGAGAAATGGCGATATTTTTTTTCATTTTACGAATTTCAACAAATAATTTAAAATATTTTCAATCAATTTTTAAAAATTAAAAAATGTAACTAAAACTCACTTTTATATATAACCAGAGGTAACTGGAAGCCCTAGCAGGGTCACCGGAGCCACAAGGGAAAGTGACGACACCTCCCCTTTTGTTGTCCGAGCGCTTATGCCTCTCTAAAGGGTACTTTTTCTAAAAAAAGGAGGTCAAGGGTCCATCCATGTATCCCTTAGCCAAAAATTGGCAACGAGGCTTATTTAAGAAGGTTACTAATTAAGAAGGAACCGAGTTGAAGCACAACCCAGCTTAGCTTTAGAACCTCTCCTCACTCGCTCGAACCATTCAGATCACTAGCTCACACAAGCCACTAAGGCAGTTTTGGACTCCTTTTTTTATTTTTGGGGGTCCAAGACTGCCTTAGTGACTTGTGTGAGCTAGTGATCCGAATGGTTAAAGCGAGTGAGGAGAGGTCCTAAAGCTAAGCTGGGTTGTGCTTCACCTCGGTTCCTTCTTAATTAGTAACGTTCTTACATAAGCCTCGTTTCCAAGTTTTGGGTAAGAGATACATGGATGGATCCTTGATCTCTTTTTTTTAAGATAAAGACGCGTACCCTTTAACAACTAACGGTTGAGAGGAGAAAGGCAGGAAAGCACTCCCTCGCTTCTTTGTGCGGGCAAATTACCCAGTTCAAAATAGTCTTGTGACAACAAACTCTAGATCTAACTGGATAGAGAAGGAAGATCTGAGTGTGAAACAAATCCATGGGAAACTGGATGGTAGAATTTATAGAAACAACACCATGTAGTGGGGAGAGACCCCTTTGAGCACTGCCCAACAGAAATTTGTGGGTTTTCTTTATTAACGTGGCAGACTGGTTCTAGTGGCTTGCTTCTGTACATTCTTTTTCTCTCTTTTTCATTCCTGAGTTTCTTTCTCTCTCTGTCTCCCTTGAATCGGCCGCCTTCGAGGAAGACGAAGAAGAAGATTATGGGAAAGTGGAGGACCGGCATGGGATGGATCTCCGATCGGTAGAGAAGGCATGTAACTTTCTGTAAGAGGAGGAAGGGCCTCTTCAAAAAAGCCCAGGAGCCTTGCTGTCTCATCGGCGCCACCATCGGCATCATCTGCATCATTGGGGCAGGCAATCCTTTCACCTTAACCGGCCAATGGTAAAGACGGAGGTGATGGGCACAGACGACTCTTTTCCATCATGCAGCAGCACTGGGTCATTCCGAGATGAGATTACCTCTGGCGAAATCCAAATCCATTTGAGAACAACAGCAGATGCCTTCCACAACCAGCGACAGACAAAGGTTGTGTAGAGCATGGATGAGGCAGAGAAGGCTTTTCTGCATCTCTGCCTCATCCATGCTTTGCATCTGACCCAACAGACCCACCTCTGGCTCATCTTTTATTACACAATCAGAGGCTCTAACACCACCACCATGCAGCGGCTCGAGCGATGACCACAAGCTGTCGTTGCTTGCCGCTGGTTGTGGAAGGTCGTTGCTGCTGTTCTCCTCTAAAATGGATTTGGATTCTTCCACGGCCACGGGTAGCCTCGTCCCGGAATGGTCGTAGTGCTGCTGCATGATGGAGAGGAGTCGTTCGTGCCCATCATCTCCGTCTTTACCATCGGCCGGAGGAGGGTAGGCTAAGGTGAAAGGATTTCCTGCCTCACTTAAACAGATGACGCCGATGGTCGCGCCGGTGAGACAGCAAGACTCCTGGGTTTTTTTCAAGAGGCCCTTCCTCTTGGAGAAGGTGACATGCCTCCTAAACCGATCGGAGATCCATCCCATGCTGGTCCTCCGCTTTCCCATAATCTTCTTCTTCCTCTTCCTCGAACGCAGCCGATTCAAGGGAGACAGAGAGAGAAAGAAACTCAGGAATGAAAAAGAGAGAAAAAGACTGTACAGAAGCAAGCCACTAGGATCAGTCTGCCACGTTAAGAAAGAAAACCCACAAATTTCTGTTGGGCAGTGCTCAAAGGGTTCTCTCCCCACTACATGGTGTTGTTTCAAAATTCTACCATTCAGTTTCCCAATCATCGATTCTTTTAGCACTCAGATCTTCCTTCTCTATGCAGTTACATCTACAGTTTGTTGCCACAAGACTGTTTGCTTAGGCCTTGGTGCTTTCTTGTCAAAAGCAATATGCACATTCTCCTACCCAACAAGAGAATATTTTAGTATAAATTGTATTAAGTTTTTCAAGTTTAATTATTGTCTCCTAACAATTACCCACGGACCTCTCTCTCTTTCTCTGACCACATAGGAAAGCCGGGCAGCACCCAGGTGCTTGTCTCCATCCTCTTTCCTTATTCTTTTCCTTTTCCTTCTCTCTTTTTGTTTTTTTTTTTCCGTTCCCTGATATCTTTTTTTAATTTTCTAAGACTTCTCCTTTTCTTTTCTCTAACTAATTGTTGGAATTGATTTTCCCAATTGTGAGATTTAGGTTCAAAGTTATTAATGTGCTGTAGTATGTCTGTTTTGGTCTCATTTTTCATGTGCAGTTTTCATTTTGCCGTTGTCTATGGAGTTTGCTTCCTCGTTTTGCACTCCATGTTCAATTTTCTGCATCTTTTTCTTCTTCTGCTTGATTTATGAATATCACAAACAGTTCCTTAAATTACAATTTAAATGGCATTAATTCTTGGGATCAGATTTTTCTTGTATGAATGTTTGGGATCATTTTTCAACAATTTCTGTGCCTCTGATGATACATGAAGCTTCAGTTTGACAAGTAATTGGTTTCAACTATTTTCCATTTCCACTATTTCGTTAAATACTCCAGGGATTTAACCTGAACTTAGTTTAAGTTCAGAAATTGTTGATGGTCATGTATTTTTCTTGTTATTAAATAACATTTACAGATGCCAAAGATGACATAATAAATTTTAAAAGAACTTTCTTGGTAGGGAACTTTAACTGTTGATAATTTCAAATGCAGAAATTCAAAATCTCGTAGCAATCTGCAAAATTCATGAAATCTGAATGATACCTTCACCAGAAAGGTCTATAGCAGCATTTGCAGTGTTTATAATAAACCTTTCAATATGTGTCTATGGTTGAGGACAGAAGCCACAGAACAACTGCATATGGTGTCATTTTCCATTCCCGTTGTTGTTTCTTGATCATTGGCTTTTCGTCTTCTCAGTCAGCCTGATGCTACAGTGGTAGAAGTTCAATCTCCAGCAGATAGAAACTCAAATGGTTTAGCTTGCTGTGCTTGAGTATAAAAATGGCGAGCTGAAGGTGAAACAACAGGATCATGAGCTTACAATGGTACTCAACAAAGAGACAATAATTTCATCACATCTTCTGCACGAGAATCAATCCAATGGTGCACTGTCAAACTGCCTCAAGTCCTCCTTAACTATTAACTGGATCAACTCAATTTTTTAATGTAAACTATTTTTTTAGTTAGCTAGAGTGGGGCCACGCCTCCGCCCCTGGCCATGCAAGAACATAGCACGCGAGTGAATCCGTTGTCACAAACATTGGCGTTTTTCCGAAAAAAAATATGCAAAAAAGGGGAAACTAGAAAAACAATGGAAAAACCGTGATCTTTTTGAGAAAAAAAAAGAAGCCCAACATAAAAATAGCACATTTTTATCGTGTTTTCTTTTTAAAATTTTTGAAGTTTCTTTAATATGTTTAACAAATATTTGAATAAATGTTTCTGTAAGTAAATAGTAAAAAGCTCATTTTTTCATAATTTTTCTAGTTTATTAACTTTATTTTTTCAAGAGAACAAGGAGATGTTTCACGTTGGCCAACGCACTAGGCAGGGCTGGCTGTCACAAGGCAGCCCTAAGCGGCCCACAAGAAAAGCAAAAACAAAAAAAATCGTGATTAAAATATTAAAATCCACATATCCCACATAATAAATTCAGGAAATCTAAGAAATGGCCTAACAACCCAACACATGGTAGTCTAATTTAAAAAAGAAAAAGAATCAAACAATAATATGTATAATAAATACATTCGAAACAAAAAAAAAAACAGACGCACATTATGCAATCAATAATTCCATAACATCATTAGTAACAGTAGAACCAAAAGTTAGAACAAATAAGCATTTATCAATAGTAAGGAAAATTTTATGCTCATCACTTAACATAGAAGGGGAGTTCCCATGGTTCCTTCTAGGTGCGGAGAGAACAATTTACAGTTCACTAAATTGAATGACAACCAATTATCTGGTGAAATAACAAGATTTCTCTAGAAGTGTAGCAATTGTAACTTTGTGGGCCTTGACTTTGACTCATCAAATAATATACAACTCACCGGCAGCTTGCAAGATGATCTTTTCACAAGTTTTAGTTGATCTAGATGCACTGGGCTTGAGCAATAGCCAACTAGATATGTGGCCCAATTACATAAGAACTTGATATTAGCTCTGCTACATTTTAAAGGATGCTCAAGCTAAACAGCAGTCAGTTGGTGGTAGGATTCTGAGATCTCTTTTTAATGGCAGCATATTGGAGATTATAAATTTGTGTAGGAATGAGTTGACAGATGTTCTTTCGTTTTGGCTTAGCCATTTGGAGAAACTTGCATCTGTTGGTGCTCAACTCCAATAAATTGTATGGGTCCATTGGGTGCCCCACCTTCTCCAAGCATGTATTTCCTTCACTATAAATCCTTGACATTTTTGGGGACCAGTTCACTGGACCTCTCCCCATTCTTGGATTTTTTTTCAAAATTTTAGTTCCTTGATAGAGAAGCAAAAGTAGGTTGATTAAAAAAAACATAATATATATGTTAGTTCACCAACACAAAGAAAAGATGTTGTAAGCCAACAAATGGCAAACCCAAGTAAGGAGTAGCATTGTAATGCTAGGGATGTCAATGATCAGGCTTGAATCAGATATATTCTTAACTATATTCACTTTTTCAGATATTCACATATTCAGTTTTGAATATGAATGAAGAAAGGTAATATCTAAATCCAAATATTACATCTCATTTGACAATCTGCATTCGATTTTTATATTCACATCTAAATCAGATTCTTAATTTTGAACTGATTTGGCTGATTTTCAACATATAAGGGCGTTGAATAAAGCATGTTTTTTTAAAACTAATTCCAATATGCATATGGATAATTGTCTGATTGGTTGTTTATGTATATTGAAATCTGAATCTGATTGTTACCATGTTTTAAATCTGAATTTGATCTGATTTTTAATGGGATATTAGTTTTGTTTCCATATCTGATTCTTTTGGAATAATTAAGTAGAATATTATCTTTTATATAGGGTATTGAAGAAATATTAATTCAAATCATTACCTATTACTCTTGACCTTTACTTGTCAGGGTGATGATCCCAAATGAACATCTACATTTGGAAATATTGACATCCCTATGTAAGGTATATGTTGAGATTTGTTGATTTGTCTGACAATTTATTTGAGGAAATTAAAATCCCTAAAGAAATAGGTGCATTGGAGAGGCTTGATTCAATTGAACTTGTATTGGACCAACCTATATGGTTCTATACCGAAGTCTATAGGTGACCTTTCATATCAGGAACAATATGTGAGCATTCCATGGTTGTACCTCAAAATTTGAGTAAATTGATAGAACACTTGTTCAAAGGTTTCAGGAATCTACCCTAATTTTGGAACATATTCATGGAACACTTATACATTGTTCCTAATGCCAAACGGCTCCTTAGTGCACTTCTGAGCATTTGAGTTAGTTGACCTTTTCACAACCGTTTATTAGTATGCATACCATAAGAGTTAACAAGAGACACATTTCCATTTGTATTGAACGAATCCCTCAAGGTAGCTAGCTTAGCACATGTTGGGTGAGCAGGAGGTTTATAAGCATTGCACGGAAAAAAGGTCTGAAGCTCCCCACCTCCTCCCCACTCCCACACCAAAAAAAAAAAAGGATCCTCCTACCTTTAGGGTCTTGGATACTACACCCCATCATTTAAGACATTAGAGATATAAATGTCCACTGGAATTGAACTAGAGACTCACCTTAAACAGACCCCTAATCCGACGAGTGCGCTATGCCGCTTGAGGCAACCAGCTTACACATTGAACATTTGAAAGCTCCATCGGCAGTGTCGAGGAAAAGGCTGAAGAAACATTGCGAGCATCTAGCAGTGGGGGTTGGTGTTGGGATGGGTTGGTTGACAATCACACTGCCCATCTTCTTCATTGAAATTAAGAGTGGAGAGCTGGTATAGGAATTAGCATTTGACACATTGAAATTCCAACTAAACCGCTGAACAAGGAGCCTTTGCTTTCACTGCAGTCTTAACTATTATAGTGCTTGTTAAAATATGTGTGAATTAAAAGGGATGCTGCTGGTTGTATCATGCTTGCCTGTTAATTATTTAGATTTTTCGTTACCGTATATGTTTTTCCGATGCATCACTTTTATAAGGATATATAGGTAGTTCACTTGTTTGGGAGAAAATCTGCGTATCTGTTAAAAGCAGAGTAGTGCAAGAAGGACAGATAAATTAAACCTCCACCCACCTTTTCATATATTGGGTATGATACAACAAGAGAGCCAAAAACCCCCACCCTTTCATCTTGGTGTCTCAAGGTGCAGCCTGCATTGAGTATCCACCCCTTCTATTCTATGAAGGTGGTTTAAATAGAAGGGCATTCAACCGAAATGGTTCTTCAGTTTCTCTTTTTCCAAAAATTGGTGCCTGTCTTCCCTTTTCCAGTTTTCTTCAATTTGTTCTTTAGTTGTACATCAACGTGGAGAAACATGTCACTAATGTTGGACCATTAAATGGAACAAGAAAGTAAATGTAGCTGCATCATGGGTGCAATCCATAAGTTAACATATACGAATTATATTCAATACGAACAGGTCCAGATCCACATATGCAAATGGGTTGGATTTGGATCATCCAAAAATATTAGATTTGGGCTAGGTAGAACTTGAATAGAATAATTAATATAAAATTTATATACATGCATATATGATTGGCCTTGATTAGTATATATATATATACTATGACGCATGTTTAGCAATAGAACTGATCAATGTATGCGTATAAAAGTTTGCCTCAAGAATATCAACTATGCACCTGTCAAATATTTAACTAAAAAAACTCATAACAAACTGAAGGGGGAAAATTTGAGCCCCACATTTCCATGATAGCTATGAAGGTTAATTAGACAATTAGCTTCGTTTTTGCCAAATTTTCTTCCCAAAACATGTTTCCCGTTTTTTGTCTTCTGTTCAATAAGAGAAGTAGAAGAAACAAGAATATTTTCTATTTTTCTTTTGCCTTCTATTATCTATTTATCTTGGGGCCCAAGCCTTGTCCAATCATTGGTTGAGAAGTCACAGCAATGATCCAACATTATTTGACTAACTCAGTTGTTCGAGACAAACTTATTTTAATATCCAAATTGAGGATCAAGGCTCACCTTATGTGCTCTGATTTTTGAAAGGAGCCGAGGAAAGGGCGGAGTCAGTTTTTTTTTTTCTAAATATATAATTAACAAAATTTCAATTGTGCTTGAAGCAGTGCTGACTTGGGTCTTCAGAGCTGCCCCATATAACTGGATCTAGGTTCAACGAAATCCCACATGCAAATTCAAAGTTTCAGATTGAGCTCTGTATATGCTCCAGGAAACTCCCCACCTATCTATGACCTTGGTTGAAGAACCTTTTGTAAAGAATGTATAAAATCAAGAAATATCAAGACGATTAGATCTAAGCAATTCCTTCCCGGATCTGTTTCATATAGCTAGGGGAAGAGTACCTTTGGCCCTACTTCTCATTGCAAGGTCACCAACTGTTTTGTAGACAAATAACAGCCTCCTCTCTTCAAACCACTTTTCTCCTCTCTACCACCACATGCTTTTAGAGTGACTCAAAAAAATCTTCAAGGGGGTTGGCAAAATGGTTATGGTAGAGGCTGATGGCCGGTTCCCGTTTTAAATCCCCGTAGCATCAACCCTGTGTATTGCAAAAGGGGGCAACTGACATGCAAATTGAAGCACGGCGGGGGTAACCTTGAGAGGATAAGGAGTTGAGTGGAAGCTTTGACCTTTATTTGGGCGCTGAGAAACCCCAATTCACCTAGAGAGATAGAAAAAAAGCTAATCAAACTTATGTCACACAATAGAAATGGTTGAGAAACAATATATGTACACCATATTTATATATGGGTTACTTTCTAAGTTCACAACGACGAACCGACAAAATTAAAGGACTTGTTCACCCACCAAGTTCTTTTTCATTATAAACCAAGAGCTCACTGAGTTTATTACTAGTAGACAATCAAGGACATCAAAACATATCTATTAGCTTCAGCCTCATAGCAAAGGAGTAATTGTGCACAGAAAACTTACCAAACCTCACTTTACTTAATGAGATATACCAGCCTTCATGTCAATAAACCAGCATTTTATATTAGAACAAAGAGAAAACGTTTTGGAACAAGGGATACCATCTGACCAGAAGCTCCACGAAGAACATGGATACAAATAGAAAATTGGTGTTTTCCATTCAAATTTGAATTTCATAGAAACATTTAATAACAAAAGGAAGTAAAAAAAAGGATATTAAAGTAAATAACATCAATACATAAAAGCCTTCTTGATGGCAGAGCTAAAAATTTTTGGATGAGGAGCACTAATGATATATATTTTAAACTTGAAAGGGCACTCATATATAAATAACAACTAAGGTCTTAATGTGTAATTAAAGCAATTTAATGTGGACTGATGTCATGCCAGCCCACACTTGTTGGTTCTCCATAAAGAGACCAAATTTGGGGCGAGATCTAGAGCTCTCCAGGCGGAAATGACAAATTTGCCCCCATTATTTTTGCCATTTTCACTATATTTCATTTGTTGTTTTAGCTCTATTTTTCTCAAACTTGAACCATATCTCTAATGAAATCGTTTTAATACATTCATGGCACTTTAAATAAAAAAACTACTAAAAATGCACAGAAGAAAACATTTATATTGAAGGCTGGCCTTCTACTTTATTAACCAAAAGCTTTGCAATACAAAGCAATTCCAGACAAAAATTGCCATACAAGACAAGAAACAATAGAGACTGCAACATTACAGTGACGCAATGTCTTCAATAGGATCTTCATTCGAGGACAGTGGAAGTTATTAAGAACAAGACTTTCTCATACTCTCTTAACACATCAAGAGATAGAAATTAGAAGAAGAGAAAGGAAAAGAACACATAAAGATTTACTTGGTTAGGAGAAAACACTGAGCAGTTTTTACTATCATAGAAGAACATAAAGTACAAGCAAAATGACACCCTCATAAACATGGGGATAGAGCAAAACCTGCTATTGGATCCACAAAAATTGAGGAAGACTATCAAGTATGAATCTCCAATAAAAGTCTCCACTACAAAAAAAAAAAAAAGGATTTACCGATGCGTGGAAAATCTCATGTCAGTGAACGTCAACTTTTACCAATGTCAGGAATCAAATGTCAGTGAATATGAATTTTCACCAACGTTTAGAGGCAGACGTTGGTGAAAAGCTGCCTTTCACCCTTGTGTTGCTACATTATGTCGTTGAAGTTTGCATTTTCCCGAAGTCCGCAACTTAGACGTTGGTAAAAGGTCCTAATTCAGACATTGGTAAAGTACTGAAAGCAAGCCAGTTTTACCGGTGTGTGACCGTTCTCACATCGATAAAAGTTTTTTTGGATGAATAATTACCAAGGTTTGTCACACACGTCGGTAAAATTTGACTTTCATTGACATGTTGAGACTAGTCATTTATCACCAATGTTTTTGGTAAAGTCTTCCCCAACTTATTACCTCCACCCAAACCCTTCTTCTCCTTTCTTCTTCTTCCTTTTTCTTCCCATTGGTGATTTTCCTTCCATTTTGTCGCGAGTGGAGGTGTTCTTCATCATTTTTGGAGGACTTGAAGCTTAAGAAGGTTAGTCGCTCAATCTTCTAGCCCGTTTTTCTTCTTGTATATGATTTTAGATAATAACATGCTTATAGGGTATGTATCCAACTTTTTCTGGTGAGATCCCGCCATTTTCCAGTAGTTTTGGCCATGAAATTTTGCAAGAATATTTGTTGAACTTAGTACCTTCAATTTGATATATTAATTGCATAAAATCTCAACACAAACACGAAACCGCCAAATTTTTCCCAATATCTTTTCTTGTCAAATTTCGACGTCAATTTTTGACCATGTCTAATTCAACTACACATATACTTATTTGCTAAATATTAGTGTGACTGGTTGTCGTTTGAATGTGTTTTTAGAGGTTTGAATATTTATGATCCCTAGCCTTTTTAACCATTCGACCAAGTGTTTGAATGATTGAAAACTTATAATTTTATTGAATCGCTTAAATTGTAGCATCATTTAGGAATTATGTAGCAATATTTTTGCCCTTCAAAACAGCCTTAAAGCCATCTCAACCACTATTTATCATATGAAAGCAGTTGGAGACTTGATTCCTAGGGAAGTATCAACCTTGCTAAGGAGCACTTGGCAACTATCCACCATTAGGTCTCTCAACATTAGCAAAAGGCCCAGATAGATGGTTGGTATTAGTTGCTCTTCATTCACACTCCAATTTGAATATATGAACATCAGAAAAAGCTATATGGTAAAGGGCCAATCGGTTGACATCTTTATACATAGATATCGTCTATATATATATATATATATATATAGGGGCGGAGGGAGGGGCCGCCTGGGCCATGGCCCGGGTGAGCGTAGGAAAACAAAAAAATTATATTGAAAAGATTAATTTTTTTTAGTTTGGTCCGACCCGTCGCTCCTCTTGGCCCGCCCCTAAAAAAAATCCTGGATCTGCTTATATATATATATATATATATATATATATATATATATATATATATATATATTTGATTAATTTACAGTGTCAGTGTTTGTGTTTGTGTATTCTCTGTGTGTGTGTGTCCGCACTTGTGAGAGAGAAGACATGTGTTGTTTTGGACGTGGTTGCTGAGGTTGTGTGTGTATGCATGGACACATGTGTGTGTGTGTGTGAGAGAGAGAGAGAGAGAGAGAGAGAGATTTTGTGAAGTGTTATTGCCGAGGTTGGCTGCAGGAATAACAATATCATATGGTCAAGGGCAGAGGCTGTGGGCTACATGCAGCCAATTGCCTACAGGGATCCCAAAAAACATATTCTTATTTTATATTGATATTTCTATGTAATTTTCTCATTCATATATTGATATCCCTTAAAAGTTTAAAATTTTATACTTAATGCCCCTTAAGCAGAAATTTCTAACTCTACCCGTGCATGGTAGATAACTATGTTCCATGCCGCACACGCTCCATTCTCTAACATTGTCACTGCCCCTTTGGTTGCCTATCAAAAGACATCAAATATGAAAATAAGAAGAGAAGTCTATATATATATATATATATATATATATATATATATATATATATATATATATATATATATATATATATATATATATATATATATATAATTTTAAGCTTGTTTCTTAGCTTCATTTGACTTTTTTTTTTAACTTTTATTACTATACATAAAAAAGAAAGACAGTGAAAGAAGGAAAAAAAGAGCCGCACCCATGTCATCAGCAGCAGCACCAGTGTCGTGTTGACATGGGTGCGACCGTGTGTGACGTAGTGATACGGCCCACCCTTCGGCGTCCAGGACGAAGGCCGCAGCCGGCACCGAGAGCACGAGAAGCCATGCACAGCCGGCGGCCAAGGTGGCCCACGCGCCAGGTGGAGGGGATGGCTGCCCCGGAGCGAATCAAAGAGAGGCTACCACAGGAGGACGTGGGCCAGGCATGGCCCGGAAACACACACGGGAGGTTAACCCTGCGGGCCGACAGAAGGCGCACACCGCTGAGGCGACCACCACGGGAGGTTTAGCCTCCCTCGCCCAAGCCGGGGCTAGGGCAGAAGGGACTGAGGGGGACGGCAGCACTGACGACTGCCGCCTGGCCGACCAGCGGCCAGGGCAGAGCGACGTACGGGCGCCAGGCGGGCTGGCCGACGCCCCGGCGCGCGGCCTACCAGGCGACTCGGCAACACTCGGGCGAGAGGGCTCGGCAGCGACGGATGAGCCCCAGCCGGGAGGAGCTCCTGCGGGACACGGGTGTCCTTTTGACGGGACATGTCCCCGCTGTGATGCCTGACACGACGAGGGGAGCTGGACACTGTATAGGGGGGACACTCAGGGAATAACCGGACACGGGTCCGAACTTGTAAGGCGGGTTGGTCCGTCATTTTTGTAGACCCGGATCCATGCGCAGTCTTATGGATCCGGGCGCGGACTTTTGGGGGGATCCGGACTGGGGTCCGGACCCGCTTTTCTTGACCCAATTTTGGGACCCGGGTCTCTTGAAGACCCGGGTCGACTCACCACCCCCGACCCGGTTCGACAAGACTGTCGAACCGGGTCTTTGGTCGGCCATCTCCCACGCGAGCCGTGGGAGGCCGTTGGCCCTTCCTCCTCCTTTAAGAGGGGAAGGCAGCCATTGTTGATCCCTTATGCTTTGAAGAAGAATCCCAAGAGGGTCATCCCTGGACGAGCATTCCCAGAAGGTCTCCGGACGCCATTCTCGGCGGCAGCTCCCTTGGATTCCGACTCATTCATCAATGAAATCGAGGTTCTGTTCTTCCCCTTCTTCCTCTCATTGTGACTGCGTTTCCTGACTCACCCAAGCTTCCATGGCTGCTCTCGTTGAGTTCTCCTCCGCCTGAAGCCCATTCCGGGTTGGGGAGACTCCACCGATCGCTGCCCACACCTTCCGCCGTTCCCATTCGATCAACCGACGCCCAAATCACCCACGAATCCCACCGTTCGCCTCCCTGTCCCTGCGCAACCTCCCTGCTCTTCACCGCTCCCTCCAGACCAGTTACTGTTCCATTGGGTTTCTCCCCCTCCGAGCGAGATCCTGGCGGATTTGGACCGTGGTCGGCTGCCTCCGGCACCCCTCTCGGCCACGGGCTCCAACAAACTGGTATCAGAGCATTCGCACGGCTAGGGGAGATCGAATCATCAAGACTGTTGTTGCTGGACCACCGAAACTCAGGCGCCGTGAAGAAGGGCGTTGTTCAGATCGGAGGCGCTGTTTTCTGGCGAGGTTTCAGCTGTCGAGCTCCAACACATTATCTTCATCTGTATCTTGGGAGCACTGTGGAATTTTCTGGCGATTTTTGGATCTTCCCAAATTGAGCTACGGATTTTTGAAGACACCCTGCTGTTTTCGGCGTTTTACCCCTCTTCAACGGGTTTTTGCAGATTTTGATCGATTGGGTTGGGGATTTCTTGCGATTCAACGGCTGATCAATCCCGAAAAAATTGATCCCCCCTTGGTTAGTGCATTCCCTAAGGTTTTCCTCAATCTAATCTTGTTTTTCCTCTGCATTTGAATCTGCTTCTGTCGTTTTTTTCATTTCCGGTGACACCCGAGCGTTCCGATCGTTCTGCGGTTTAATTTGTGTGGATGAGTATACCCGAGGATTCTTGACTTGATTCCGAGCGAGCCTTGGATCATCGATTTTGGTCAAGAAATGGCATCGAAATCTCAATTTGAACATCACCGGCGTTTTTTGAAGCTTTTCCGGCGCGAACGGAGTTTTTCGACGAAAACGATGATCCTGGCGGAATATTCCACCGTGTTCTTCGGTCCCCGACGACGAGTCACTGTTTCGTGTCTACAACGAAGGCGGTACGCAGCGACACGTGAGTCCTGTCGAGTCCAGCATCACATCTCGACCGTGTCCCGCCACGAGTCCCGCCTTGCATCCGATTCCACGAACACGGTGTCCCGCTTAGCACGTGTCCTGCCATTTTGAACTGAGGCGACGACGTGTCCATCGTGTCCCGAACTCCATCGCACGAATCAGGGCCCGGACACCACCAGAGAGTCATTTTCTGCTGTTCTCAGTCGCCTGTTTTTCTAGAATCTCCTCCGATTTCCGGCGATCGGCGTTACTTGCTCCCAGGTCGGATTTCAGCGATTCTAGGTGCGTTGGATCCGGCTACGTCTCTATTTTCTGCCAGTCAATTTTCAGTATTTTTGGACTTAAGGACGAACCGAAACGGATTTTTGAGTGGAGACTGGTCGGAGCCCCTTTTCTGGACTGATACAGCCCTGGAACAAGCCTGAACCGAGCGGCTGAGGCGTCACTTTCCTCAGCTACGAATTCTTCTGTATTTTGAGGCAGCTGGAGATCTTGGTAATCTCTAGAATTTTTCAGTTTTGGTTTGAAGAATTTTGGACATCGGAGCTGAGAGATATTGATTTTTAACTGGGGACTGGTCTGAGAAGCTGCCTGAAACCTGTTCTAAACCTGTAGTCCGACTGAAGGAGCAGAGCTGAGGCGTCACTTTCCTTTGCTCCAAATCATTCTGTGTTTTGAGGCAGCTGGAGATCTTGGTACCTCTGGAAAGCTACAGATCTTAAGAATTTTTCAGTACCACTTTGAAGATTTTTGGACACCTAGCCAGGGAGATGCATGGCCTCGACTGCACGAAGGTCCTGAGTTGCACCGTCCGCTTGATCCCTGCTTCACTAGAGCTACAAGGAGAATACGCGTTCGCCTGCGCTTCCGGCGACTGCCTCACCCCGCTTACATCTTCTCCTGGGGTTTACACGAGCATCCGGTGAAATTTTCAGGCATCCCTTCTTACTTACTCATATTGCTGAACTGTTCTTGACTGCTCCTGTTCTTTCCTTTGCTGGACCGAGCTGCACGACAAGGAGCCATTCTCTCGACGAGCTGATCCTAGGAGCCACTCGCCTTAGCCGAGGAGGAGATCCAACTGGCCACTTCGACTGGGCTGGACATGGGAAAAGGAAGGGTGTTCGCTGGCGCCATTCCAGCGATTGCTTCCCCCTACACGCTTCAGCACATAGGGGTTTTCGAGCTCACGGTGACGTGCATCCCCTTCTCCCCTTGAGTTACTGTTATATATTTTCAGTAACTACCGCTGCCTCGTTTTCTTTGTCAAGGAGCGAAGCGCAGCCGCACCACTAGGAGGCGCCACTCGTCGACGAATTGAGGCTGTTGAATATGGGGGTGCAGCCAAGCTGTCGGACTTAGCCCCCGTAGCCAGGTTCCGCTCGCCTCACCATATAGTTGCGAGAGAGGTTGTTATTTGCTTTATCCCTGCCACCGGCACCTCTGGCTTGGGCTCCTCCTTGTGCACCTTGCACGGGACACAGCCCGGCAGTGGGAAGACCTACCTAAGGGCAAGAAGGGCATGGTTTGTACGCTCTAGGCATGGCTTATTGAGTGAGCTGGGAGAGAATTTATCTATGTATAGAACGCTATTGTAATCCTTAAGGCCACCTTTGCTCTTGAGAGTTTTGTTGTGAGGATTGGGCTGAGACTTGTACTCTTCCGGGGAAGCTAGGGCCTTTGTCAGGCCGGGAACTCTTGTACAGCCGTCCACAAGAGGTAGGAGCAGCTTCCGTGTGGTACCCGGCAGTGGGCAGACTGCCGCCTTAGCTCAGCCGGCAGTTGACAGTTTTGTGGACGCCGTTTGGCCAGGATAGAGCAGACGGACAGCTGGTAGGCACCAGTCCGAGCAGAGCAGTGCAGGCAGGCAGCCCAGCCACACTGTGTTATTAGCAGTGCGTCGCCATGGCTAAGGGCGGCAAGGACAAGGCGCCGATGGTTGCCGACCGAGGCGCAAGAAGAGTGTATGACCGTCCAAGGTGGAGCCGAACGAGCACCGCGGGGGGAGACTTACTCCGCCCGAGTGCCTAACCAAGATCTGAGCATATGGAGGTCGGAACTCAACCAACAGTTCGAAGCATTCGGGTTGATGTTCCAAGAAAATATGAACCAAATAATGAACCGTTTAGGGGCCGACAAGGGAGCAACCCTAAGGCAAGTGAGGGATAAGGTAGACCATCTTGAGGCGACCAGCCAATGGGCTAGAGATGACCCTAACCCCGATGGAAGAGGAATTAGGCGAGGCCATTACGATTTTGGAGAGCCCTCCCAAAGGGACCCGAATATGGGACTAAGGGGACCTCACGTTCCCTCCCGAGCCCAAGATCGACCAGGGGACTACTCTCTTGGGTGGCCAGCTGAGAGTCGGGGGAGCCATCACTTGACTCCGCCCGACCCCAAGAGCTGGGCCAATACGGATACCCCCGCGGATAAGGAAAAAAGGAAGAGATCGCCGGGTGCAAGAAGCAACGAGGCGTACCAAACCGGCGGGATTTCGACTAGAGCGTTCGATAGAGGAGACTACGGGCAGCGAGACCCGGAGCAGTTTGAGCAGGTTCCACCCGAGCGACAGCCACCACGTTTCGGGCCGCAGGCCGGTAGAGGGATTTTCAGGGGTCACGGTCAGATTCGGGCAGAACGTTGGAGACAGGGTGCTAGACCGTTTGATGAGCCACCTCCGCGCTTTGGGGCAGGAGCTCCACCCGAGCCCATACCAGATTATCCAGGTGACTTGGCGGGCCTCGACTCACCCCGAGAGGCCCCCCCTCATCACGGGCACGGACGGCAGCCCCTCTACGGGCGCGTCAACCTCAATCCGTTTAGAGATGACCCACACGAGGACCGACTCCGAGCCATGCCGTGGATGCGGCTTGATTTTCCCAAGTTCTGTGGACATGATGCACAAGAATGGACCTACAAGACCCACCGATACTTCCTATGTCAGCAGGTTCCGAGGGATTTGTGGGTCTCTATTGCCGTTTTTCACTTCGAGGGAGAGGCCATGGGATGGTACAATTGGACTTATAGGGGGCTACCCGAGCCTCCTTGAGAAGAATTGGTACAAGAGGTCTTGGATCGCTTTGAGGAGTCTGCCTTCCATGATTATGAGATAGAGCTCAAGGCATTATACCAAAAGGGCAACGTGAAGGACTACCAAGCTCAGTTTGAAGATCTTTCTAGTATGGTGCACGCGTGGCCCGAGGGAGCCCTCATCTCTAGTTTCATTGGGGGGCTTCGAGAGGACATCAAGTTAGAGTTGATGACTGACCGGCCACAACGGCTGAAGGAATGCTACAAACGGGCCAATAAGATAGAGGAGAAAATACGAAGGCTTGCCGCTTATCATCGGCCAGCCAGCCCCGGCGCGCCCATGCGTGGCCGACCTTCCCTCTCGCCGCCACGCCGGTTTTCCCCTAGAGCTAGCACGCCCGAGCGGTTCTCACCAACCAACTCCCCACGCAAACCGGCTCTTCCACGGGTTAAGTTCATCACGCCTCAAGAGATGGAAGAAAGGATCAAGCAGGGCATGTGTTTTTATTGTCCCGAAAAATATGTTAGGGGGCACAAGTGTTAGGCAAACTTGATGTACCAGGTCCTAGATGAAGGTGAGAAGCCGACAGCCCAGAAGGAGACTCTCTACTAGAACGCGAGGACCCCGATAAGGAATGACATAGCGACCGGCAAGCCCTAGTGCCGCAAGGCTACTTTTCTATCTCACGGCCCCCTACGCCTAACTCGATGAGGATTGAGGGGTCGGTTGGAGGCATGAGAGTGCTGGTCCTCGTTGACACCAGCGCTACCCATAATTTCATCAGCCGGCCGGTGGCTCTCTCGTCAGGGTGCAAGCTCAAGCCTTACCCGCCCTTTGAAGTTATGGTTGGGGATGGCGCCCGCATCCCTTGCCAAGAAGTTTGTGAAGATGTCGGCCTTCAAATTCAGGACACAAACTTCCGAGTGGATCTATTCGTGCTAGCACACTGTGGCACCGATGTCATTCTAGGGGTTCAATGGATCAAGATCCTAGAAGAGATCACTTTTAACTTCAAGGAAATGACCTTGAGGTTCCCTCAAACCGGCGGACGACATGCCACGTTGAAGGCCTTGGACGGACCGGTACAGCCTAAGGAGGCCCTTCGAGCCTTACAAGCCCAAGAGCCGGCCTATCTTTTGCTCTCTTATGTGGAAGAGAAGTCAGTCAGCAAGGAGGAAACTCCCGAGCCCGTTTCCCTCCTCTTGGGCGAGTTCACCGACGTGTTTCAAGAGCCCAAGGGGCTGCCTCCACCGCGGGCGCATGACCACCACATTCAGCTCGCCCCCGGCACTACGGCCGTGTGTGTACGCCCTTATAGATATGCCCACGCCCAAAAGGGAGAGCTAGAGAAGCAAGTTCGGGAGATGTTAAAGGAGGGGCTCATCCGACCCTCCTCTAGTGCTTTCTCTTCTCTGGTCCTCCTCGTTAAGAAGCATGACGGATCTTGACGGTTTTGCGTGGACTACCGAGCTCTTAACGAGGCCACTCTCAAGGACAAGCACCCTATCCCTGTGATCGCCGAACTCTTGGACGAGCTCTCAGGCGCCCGCTACTTCTCCAAGATAGACTTACGGTAAGGGTACTTCCAAATTAGAATGACTTTCGAAGACATTCCCAAGACGAGGTTCCATACTCACGACGGGCATTTCGAGTTCATGGTGATGCCCTTTGGGTTGACCAATTCATCGGCCACCTTCCAACGGTGCATGAATGATATTTTTAGAGCTCATCTCCGTAAGGGGGTCTTGGTATTTTTTGATGACGTCCTCATCTACAGTGCCACCCTTGAGGACCATGTCAGACACCTCGGGACAGTGCTAGAGCTACTCCGTGAGCATCAGTTGTACGCCAAGCAGACCAAGTGTAGCTTCGGTCAGTCAGAGGTTGTATATTTGGGGCATATTGTCACGACCGAGGGAGTCAAGGCCGACCCAACAAAGATTGAGGTCATGGTTGACTGGCCTATCCCTAAATCACCACGAGAAATGAGGGGATTTCTCGGGCTCACCGGGTATTATCGACGGTTTGTAAAGCACTATGGGCACATTGCCTCCCCTCTCACACGGATGCTTCAAAAGGGAGGATGGGAGTGGACCGAAGACGCAAAAGGGGCGTTCGAGAAGCTCAAGGTGGTCATGACCACCGCCCCTGTACTATCCCTACCTGATTTCTCCAAGACTTTCATAGTGGAGACCGATGCGTGCGAGGCAGGAATAGGGGCAGTACTCAGTCAGGATAAGCATCCTATTGCCTACATTAGCAAGGCTCTCAACCGGCGCGCCAACCGATTCTCTACTTACGAGAGGGAGATGCTAGCTATCGTTGTAGCCGTAGAGAAATGGCGACCGTATCTGATTGGGCAGCGCTTCGTTGTGAGGACCGACCACGTCAGTCTGAAGTATTTGCTGGCCCAACGAATATCTACCCCCACTCAGCAGAGGTGGATAGCTCGGCTTATGTGCTATGACTTCTCCATAGAGTATAAGAGAGGGGTCGACAACTCAGCAGCAGATGCATTGTCGCGGGTTCCCGAGGCGCTCTTTGCCATTTCAGCCCTGACTACTCACCTTTGGGATCGCGTACGGGTGGCTCAAAAGGAGGATGAGACCCTTCGGCTCCTCCTGTCCTCGATGCAGGCCAATCCGGGCAGCATTCCGTTGTACTCGGCCCGAAAAGGCCTCCTCTACAAGGAAGGCAAGGTCGTCCTTCCTCGGGGGCACCCCTTATGTCAGGAGCTCATTCGACATCACCACGATCTGCCCGCCATGGGCCACGAGGGACGGGAGAAGACTCGAGCTAGAGTGGTCGCCGATTTCTGGTGGAAGGGGCTCAAGACAGATGTAGCCCAATATGTCAAAAACTGCCCGGTATGCCAGCGTGAAAAGTATAAGGCCGCGAAGACCCCAGGGCATCTTTGTCCCTTGCCGATTCGGCACCGAGAGCACGAGAGGCCATGCACAGCCGGCGGCCAAGGTGGCCCACGCGCCAGGCGGAGGGGATGGCTGACCCGGAGCGAATCAAAGAGAGGCTACCACAGGAGGACGTGGGCCAGGCACGGCCCGGAAACATACACAGGAGGTTAACCCCGCGGGCCGACAGAAGGCGCACACCGTTGAGGCGACCACCGCGGGAGGTTTAGCCTCCCTCGCCCAAAACAGGGCTAGGGCAGAAGGGATTGAGGGGGACGGCAGCACTGACGACTACCGCCTGGCCGACCAGCGGCCAGGGCAGAGCGACGTCCGGGCGCCAGGCGGGCTGGCCGATGCCCCTGCGCGCGGCCTACCAGGCGACTCGGCAACACTCGGGCGAGAGGGCTCGGCAGCGACGGATGAGCCCCAGCCGGGAGGAGCTCCTGCGGGACACGGGTGTCCTTTTGACGGGACACGTCCCCGCTTTGATGCCTGACACGACGAGGGGAGCTGGACACTGTATAGGGGGGACACTCAGGGAATAACCGGACACGGGTCCGGACTTGTAAGGTGGGTTGGTCCGTCATTTTTGTAGACCCGGATCCATGCGCAGTCTTATGGATCCGGGCGCAGACTTTTGGGGGGATCCGGACTGGGGTCCGGACCCGCTTTTCTTGACCCAGTTTTGGGACCCGGGTCTCGACTCACCACCCCCGACCCGGTTCGACAAGACTGTCGAACCGGGTCTTTGGTCGGCCATCTCCCACGCGAGCCGTGGGAGGCCGTTGGCCCTTCCTCCTCCTTTAAGAGGGGAAGGCAGCCATTGTTGATCCCTTATACTTTGAAGAAGAATCCCAAGAGGGTCATCCCTGGACGAGCATTCCCAGAAGGTCACCGGACACCATTCCCGGCGGCAGCCCCATTGGATTCCGACTCATTCATCAATGAAATCGAGGTTCTGTTCTTCCCCTTCTTCCTCTCACTGTAACTGCGTTTCCAGACTCACTCAAGCTTCCATGGCTGCTCTCGTTGAGTTCTCCTCTGCCTGAAGCCCATTCCGGGTTGGGGAGACTCCACCGATCGCTGCCCACGCCTTCCGCCGTTCCCATTCGATCAACTGACGCCCAAATCACCCACGAATCACACCGTTCGCCTCCCTGTCCCTGCGCAACCTCCCTGTTCTTCACCGCTCCCTCCAGACCGGTTAATGTTCCATTGGGTTTATCCCCCTCCGAGCGAGATCCTGGCAGATTTGGACCGTGGTCGGCTGCCCCCGGCACCCCTCTCGGCCACGGGCTCCAACACGTAGCTTGTTTGATGTAATGCAAGACAAATGGCTTCCTGCATTTAGTGTTGAAGGAGATGCTGCGAAACTCCACAATGCCCTTGGTTGGTCACTCTAAGCTGAGTAAAAAAAATTGCCTCATGACTCATGGGATATTTGTATATTCTAGTAGTGTTGGTTGAGAATTCAGCTTTGCAAATCTTTTGACAGTTGTGCTCACTTTACCCTTTTCTATCCTTCTTATGCTTAGTTGTGTATTTTCACAACCCAGTAGCTAAAAAATGGTCATGGCAACTCATAGCCACAGATAGCCACAGTTTCTATTTTTAACAAAGACTCAAGCATGCTGCACTTGGTTTAACTTTGCAATTTGAATCTCGTTCATGTTCAAGTGTCTGTTAGAAACAAGTATCAAGTTTATTGTTCCATGGTACCAACAGTAGCTTCAATCACTTATTATTTTTATTTGTGTTAGACATAAAATTTCTCCTAGCTTATTCTTTTGATCTTCTAATAGTTTTAGACCAAAATTCACTTACTCTTACTCTTCTGGTTTCTGGATTTCTTTCTAGGATCTAGAACTGAATTTGGTTTGCAAAGGAAGGTTTTTATAAGAATCCAAATTATACAAACTAAATAGGGAAGCAAAAAAGAAAGCATAACTAGAAGTCCAAAAAAGTAAGCATTGGAAGATCCACCAGCTTGATAACGGGTTGGTTTGATGAGGGCCGCTTCCACCCGAATTATTTTTAATTATTTTTATTTAATAATAATATATATTTTATTATTAAACATATATTTTATATTTAAAATTTTTTATTTTATATTTTAAAAAATATTTTTTTTTATTTTAATCAGATCGGGCCAAATCGAACCCGAGCTAGAGTGTAAAATCAGACCGACCGGGTTCCAACTCGATTTGGCCCCATCCTTAGGCCTACTCTCCTCGACCTTTCCTGTCCGAATCCCGTCGGATTTGATATTATTCAGCGCCGAGCCTTACCCGGCTTCCTCACACCCCGGTGATCTCTCCCGTACCTGGATGATCGTCCTCCTGTCATGGCGGTGGGAGGCTGCAGTCTGAAGTTAGAAATCTAGATTTCCCCGGTCTTACACGAGGCCGGAAACCTCAAGCTTGATGAAGAGGAGTTTTTACTCTTGTATCTTGTAGTAGATGTTTGTTTTCTCCTGTACGTCTTCCGTTTCTCAAAGCTCTTGAACTGCTATTATCCATGAGTTCGTCGAAGTCTGGCGGGAGAAAGAAGCGTGGCCGTGTTGGCGGCCAGCCTTTAGACGACCACTTATTTACGCTCCATCAACGCCTTAGGCAGGCTCTCAGCATGGGACTTAGGTATTTCATTCATTTTCTGTCGTATGCCTGAATTTTTTGGAGGGTTTGCCTTTTTTTTTTTTTTTTTTTTTTGATATGCGAACGTTTTTTATGATATTTCGAAGAAAATCTGATACGCGGGACTGATTGTGTTGTGGAGTGGATGATGATTTTTTTCCTCTTTTTAGTTAGAACGGAATTCCACTTCATCATTGCTTCTCATATTAAAAAGTTTGAATTTGTTGGTGACGATTTAGGTTCCGTCATGATTCGTCAGATTCAAGCACTATTGGCACGCATTATGCCGTCAGGAAGTTCATGGCAATCACTGTCAGTTGACCTTTTTCGCAGGCATAGTGTCGAAGGGAGAACCCTGTAGTTGCTGCAAGAGACTGCGTTTTCCATTTGTTTTCCCCATCCATTTTGCCGATTAGATATTCTGTAATATATATGATTTTGAAAGTGGGGTCACCTTAATAAATGGTCTGAGCCCATATGCCTTTGGAGCTTCCTTATAAGTCACTCGTTGAGTAGTTTGATGAAAATATTGTTGGACGTCTATCCTAACTGGCAAGTGCCATGGTGCTAAAAGCAAACTTTTTTTATGTCTTCAGTGATTGACTGACATGAAGAGTAAATGGTAACAATAGACTGGTCCTTCTGAATTGTCTGTTCGTCAACCTGATTACTGCCATTGTTAAGAGATTTTAGCTATCTTAGTCATAATTAGTTCAAATGCTTCCACCAACTCTGAAGTTGGAAGATACAACACAATTTTCGAGGCTTCCCAGTGCAAACTTTCTCAAGGTGGAGCTCCCGTGCTAAGTATTTGGCTGGTCCGTCTGCATCATAGGATACAAATTTCCTTATCAACCATCAACCACAGTGTTTGTAAAGGAATTAAATTTTAGATATGTTTTTTCCCATGATTAGACCCTAGCTTTGGGTTCAAAGTTTTATATCATTTGAGTGATCCATATTTTCTAGTCTTGTTTTACCAGTGAAATTCCTTTCTGGTTCAAGATTTTTCTTTTACCTTGTGTTATTCTTATTATTTCCTTTTTTGCAAATTACAGATTCTGTTTAACATGTTACATTTTTATGTTTAAAGAAGTGTGACAGGTAAAACCAAAAAATGGGATTGTATAGATGCTGAAGTGCAACGTGTTGCTGTTCGTTCCATTTCATCATTTCTTAGTCATTTGTCTGCTGAACTTTTGCACTCTCCATTTGTTCAGGTAGTGTCATTCCCATCCATGAAGAAAATATGCTTTGAGCCTTTTGCTCACAGTTAGAATGCTCTGTTTAAAATTAAAATGCTCAGCAATGGTGTGTTACTTTTCTGCTTCTTGCCTTTTTGCTTTTTCTTCTTTCCCTTGTGTGGGTGATTGCATTTATGCTAATATTCTGGATATTTCTTTAGTATCTTGAATTGGGTATCATAAAGAAAAGATAATAATAGAATGAGCAGCGTCTAGAGGTTTGCAATGACCTTTAGTTTTGTTACACTTCACTAGTTCCATTCCCTTCAGTAAGAGAGCACCAAAAAGTTTGGAGGCATTATAAAGATGCATATCGTATGTATTCATGTGTCTTCTAACCTGCTCTGTTGTTCCCTTGCCACTGAAACGTCTATTTATTCACTTTTGTTGTCACTGCATGTCCTTATTCCTGCATTTTTACTCCTTGTGCTTCAATATTGTTGTCATGTAATTTATTGGTGTCATGTAATTTGTGTTTGAAGTCCATCCATTATGTTGTCAACTATATCATGTTGTCTCTGGTAATTTTTGTATCAAACCAACCTTCTCTGAGAAAAATGGTCCTTGAATTTGTATTTTAAGGTTTTTTTCCATTCAAAATCATATAATATCAAGAATAAGTAGACAAAAAGAAAATCCGTTAACAGGCATTGCAAGTACTTTACCTGAGTATCATTAATTAGTTATTGAATGTTTCTCATTTCAAAGTTTGCTTGCCAAGAACACATGCACTTATACCCATTATTCATAAGATATACACTTCTGGAGTGTTGGAGACAAAGGCAAATATTTTAAAATGTAAAAGAAATTGGATCAGAAAATATATGGATCCATCTGCATTTCGTGCCATTAGAAGTATAATTGTGTGCTTTGGAGTTCATTGCCATTGGGCTGAAGTATCTGGACTAATGGATTACAATCTCTATTCTTTTTCTTGAAAATGAAGTGAAGCACCTATCTCTAGTCTGATAAGCTATCCCACTAGTCCCTCTTGTGAAATCAGAGGAGAACAAATTGAGGGAATCTATGGAAGAAGTATGCCTTAGAAATGTTTTTTCTGAGACCAAAAGTTCAGCAAACCAAAATTTGCTTCCTTGAGATATGCTTCTTGCATACATCCTTTGTATTAGTATGTATGTTACATGGTTATGTCTGCTTTATGTAGAATATTATGAGCAGATGCAAATACTATTACTTGGTCATCATGTAATGTTTTTGTCGTCCTCCATGGTGCTGGCACATTTTTTACTTAGATGTGCTTGCAATCACCATTAGAACTGGTTATCCATTGGAAGGCTTCCAAGAATGTAGTAGATCTGGACCTGGTCTTTGAGCTGCATATTCCTCCTCCTTTTGTTGTTCTGTGGAGAATTTTAGGTCTGTCATAAAAGTTTGCTTTAGGAAGATGCATTTGTTGCGATAAACATAGTTAGGAACTTAGGATATAGATACAAACTAAACCAATTTATGCCTAAATTGAACCACCAGAGAGTTACTTAACTTATTTTAAGTCATTATTAGTTCAGGTACATGTCAAAATAATCCACAACAACTACTTGCCAAGTGCCAACTCACCTGCCAACTTCCAAGATTCAAACTATGTTACCAAGGTGCGGGGTGCGGGTGTCGGCACGGCACATCTCAAAAAATTTAGGTGCAGCGGTGCGACGAGAGTATAAATTATTATTATTATTAATTTATAATAATAATTAATAATATTATATATAATATATATGACAAAAAATTGTCCATAAACCACAAAATTATTAAATAACAAAATCAAAATTGCAATTTGCTAATCATGATATCATTATCAATCATCAATTCAACATTCAACAAGAAATATACTCTAGTTTTAAGAATAAATAGTCTGCATACTCTAATTATCGCCAATAGAAAAAGAGTAGACTAGAAAGACAGAAACCAATAGAGACCATCAATGCTTCTCACTGCAAAGTCACCTAATAATATGGTGTTTTATTCGCGCAACAACATAATTTCCACACAGAAGCAGAGCTCGAAGAAAAGAATGATGCAAATATTCTGTGTCCTTTTTGTAGAGCAACAATGAGAAGCCCAGCCATTGAAGTCTCTCACTTCATAGAAAACCTCTCTTGACCTACCACATAAACAAACCAGGACTCTCGAGGTTGCATCACTATTCCAGAAACGTAAACACAAAAGAAAACAACAGGCATTTTCACAAACAATTGCACTGAACGTCCATTATACCAGAGAAAAAAGAACAGTAGAGTGAGAGAACAACACACTAAAACAGAGACGAGATGAGACAGAACACTAGAACAAAGAGAAATCAAAATCGGAGCGCGATATCAGAATCAAACAATAAAAAGAAAAAAACGCATTGCTGCAAAGAGTGAGAGAGAGAGAGTTTACCTTCCTAAAATGCAGCTTCGTTCGTAAGTGAAGAAGAAGTGAAAAGATGTGAAAAAAGAATAGAGAGGATGGAGGTAGAAATCAGAGACTGAGAGAGCAGCGGACGCTGGACAGAGATGATGCCGCCGGTGGAGGTAAAAAACGGAGAGAGCAGCGGACGCTGGTCGCCGGACGGAGAGCAGCGACGCGGTCGCAGTGAAGAGAGAGAGAGCAGCGGCAAGGGGCGAGACGATCGTGCCCTATTTCGAATTTGTTAAAAATAAAAAACCCCAAAAAATGGACAGAAATGGACATTGTGCGGTTTGACTGCACCCGACTCATGTCAAACGCGAGTCGCGTGCGCGTCCGAAAAAGATTATTAAATTATTTTGGTCAGGTGCTGCTGACCGCACCCGACTCAACTTTGATCAGTTTGGGTGCGAATCTGGGTCGCACCCGCACCCGCGTCGACACGACGCGGGTGACACGATGTGGGTGCGGCATAGATTGCCACAATCTTATATGCTTCAGTTCATATAAAATGCAGTTAGAGACGAACCAACTTGTTGGTTGTAAGTTTGTGCTATGGTGATCAACAAGGAGTTGCATCTTGTCAATACCATTTGTCATACTTTGTCATGCTTGAATTCGTGTGCTATTTTATTTTATCTATCTACTTTGGAAGATATGATTGGAGGCTGTTATATTTCTAGTTTTCTACCATCTCTTGACATTAATATGCCCTGATTGTGCTTCGTTGAGTGATGAACTTCTAAGGTTTGCTGAACTGATGTTGCAGGACACTTTTGGTGATATTATGGTTGCTCTAGAAGGGATTCTGCATACAGGAAACCAGACATTATTAAGCTTAACAGCAGAAGTCTTGGTAAAGTATGTTGACCTTCTCGGAGATTCCATTCTGAGATATGATTGTTCTGTTCTTATCCATACTTTGTCATGCTTGATATCTTCTCCAAGGCCATCGGTTGCTATTTCATGTGCAATCTCTTTAAATAGTATCCTGAAGAAATTGAAGCCTTGGAAAGTTGATGATCACAAGAGTGCTTGGCAAAAACTAGAGTGTACTAATGCAATTGATGGTATTTTGCATGGACTACTTGAGTATATTACTGGCAACGAGAAACCAGTTGATTACTTCACTCAGATGGCTTCTCTTTTATGCACAATACTCTGGTGGTGGCCTAGCTCGAGGTATTCTGTTTGGGTGTGGAGTAATCAAAATCTAACATCCCGGATAGGTTCTCTGTGCAGAAACCTTGATTCCTCGATATCAGCTGTTATGCTACAAGTATATGCTGCTTTAGGTATCAATTTTTTCCTGATTTTTCCAGTTTCATAAATTTCACAGAGATTATTTCAAGTTGTTTTTGTATGTTTCCCTCCTTTCATTTGTCCATTCTAGCCGGTTAAGATCAAGCTGCTGGCTGAGAACTGCAGCGCTATGTGGTGATTTGGCCATGAAACTTCTTGAAAGCAGAGAACCAGTTGCAGCTTTAGTATTTTGCATGGAAAAGTCGCAACCTTATTCCCTGCGAATTGAAGCATTTAGACTCTTTCAGATGCTCACGGTGGGTGTAGTAAAGATATTGTCTTTTGGGCACAATTTTATGATCACCTCCTAGGTTATGTTTGTGTTGCTTTAATATGGTCTTAAACACAATATATTTTGTAATTTTTGGACTTTATTATTGGATATAGAAGTCAGAAGTGGGAACCACCATGATCATGCAGCAATATGGCACATCTGTTGTCAGGAGCATAACAAGGGCAATGATAGAGTGGAAGTCTGTTTCTTCTGAAAGGATTGCAGCTGATCAGTTTCCATTGCTCTTTGAAGCATGTCGTGCAGCACTAATTGTCCGTTGGCCTGGTGATCATCATATCCAGTTTTGGAGCCATAGAATTGATGAAATACTATTCCATCTTCTTGTGAATAAGCATTTCACTGTTGATAAGCCCCTGGATGTTTCTTTTTTTACAAATCCAGCTGTATGCAAGAGTATGGGTGTTAATTGTGCCCCAATATTGAGGCCCTTTCTTTGGGATCTTCTTGGGTGGCTTGCGATACACTGTGACGAAAAATTCAGCCTGTGTTCTGGTGGAGAATCCAACTTTCTGAATGCTCTTATTTCCTACACCTGGTGATGCTCTGATGCAATCTTTTGTGGCCAATCTTTTATTTGAGTTTTGCTCTTTTCAGTCTCTTTTGTTGCTGACTGTTGTTTTCATGTGCATAGTTCAGTTTCTGTGGATGTCGTTGGCAAGTTGGGTTGCATACCACATGATCTTGTTAATGAATTTGAGATGGAGCCTGCAGCTAGGGCACTCCTACTATTGATCTTTTCCCCCTGCAAACAGATTGCTTCTCAGACACACAATTGTCTTTTAGAAGCATTGAAACCTCATGGTAGCAGGTACATGGAACTCCTTGTCCATTCCCTGGAGATGGTCATGCATAGTAGTGTGAATGGAGCTTTTGATCAACTCCGTGTTGTAATTGCCTTGATGAGTTTAGCTAGCTGCTCAAATTTGTCCCCTTATCAAGATTATATCATTCAGTGCGGTGGTCCACGGGTATTGTCTTCCATCATTCGCAAGCACTCAAGTGCTGGTTTGCGAATCTCGAGGTCAAGTATTGTTTCTCATACGCTGGATAAGTATGACTCAAGAACATGCTGTTCGGATCATAGAGATGGTTGGGAGGGGATGGACATTATTTTATTCTTTGCTATGTGTTCATTTGCAGAACTTGCAAAGAATTCTGACTTTCTGCTTGAAATCAGACAAACATCTGAAGTTCAATGCTCACTGGAGACATTCTTGGATCTACTCAACGGCAGGGGTTTTGGTTCTGGGGTCCAATGGTTTGTTGCTCATATTCTCAGATGCTTTGGTATGTATGGTTTTCCTAGCAAATTTGGGAGCAGGGTTCGTAAGCAGCTTAATGTTGATAAGTATGCAGACCTGAGACTGATGCTTCCAGATGGTGAATACCTGCAGGCGCATAAGGTCATTCTTGCTGCAAGATGTCCATTGTTGTTAGTTCCTACAGAAACTGCTTCAGGTAGCAATAAATCACGCCGTGCATCTTGTGCAGATGAAGATCTTGAACAACTCTGCACAAAGTTCAGTAATGTAGTTCGATTGTCTTCGAGAGTCCATGGTTGTTGTATGAAGAAATTGATGGAGTTTGCTTATACCGGTTTTGTGGAAGTAGACCATGATCACGTAAAGCATTTGAAAATACTTGCCAAGCTCTCTAATTTGCAAACTCTAACGTTCTTGCTTTCTGGCAAAAGGCCAAAGTGGGGGAGTGCAGTTGCAACCTGTGATTTCAGTTCTGCTTTGGAATCTGCTGGCCATCCTTTCTTGTAATTATCTGTTTTTTCATCTATTTATGTTACATGTTATAATTTCTTCATATGTACTGTAGATTGTGATCTATAAGGAAAATCAGATGTTTATGTTGTTAGCTTGTTCCTGGAGCCTTCTTGACATTCTTTCTTGGCTATTGCAGTGACATCATATTGGTGCCACAAATGACTGGGGAAGAAACGTGCAACTGCATTGTGTGCCAAGATCAAGTGCCGCATGTGCATGCACACAAGACCATTTTGTTGTCTAGCTGTGATTATCTTAGAGCATTATTTCAGTCAGGGATGCAGGATAGGTATGCTGTGCACATTGATGGCTTCTTTTGAATGAGTTACACAACGTACGAACATTGTGTAAATCACATATGTCCCTTACCTCAGAGTTTAGAAGGACTCCATGCTTCATTAAGTGGATGCACCATAGTTATTATTTCATGGCAATACTGTTCTAGTCTATGTCACATGGCTATGGGTATGGGTGCTGGTATGGATATGAGTGTGGAATAATTTCAGAAAAATTTGGGGGCAGGGATGCAGCCATCTTTCTCTCTCTCTCTCTATATATATATATATCTATCTATCTATATATATCTCATCATTCATCGGTAAAGGGACTATAAATCATCCCTAAAGACACTATAAACCGTCTCTACACCATTTGCTAATGCCAATGTTTGACTTTTCTTTTATGGCAGATTTTTAAATTTTAGCCATTTGACAACATCTGACATCCTGGCAGGATTGAATTGTCTGTTATATGTATATATAACTATATAACAAGAAATAAGATTTTAAGCAAACAAACTCAAGTAGTGGACTGCTTCCATCGTATGTGCTGAACCTTGTTAAGTTGTTATAGTGCAACTAGCATGATAGCAAGAACGTACACATATACATGGTAATATTCAGAAACACCCAGAACCAGCCGTCTATTTTAGGCTTCTAGCATGTAAATTGAGCTGAAAATGCTCAGGTTAAAGAAGATACTAGGAAAACAACATAAAGAAAATGCAAAGTACAATGCTTGCAGAAAACTAACTGTTTTTACATAATCAAAAAAGAATTTACAGACAAGAATAATGCAGTTTTACATCATCAACAAACTGTTTCCCATCAGACTGATAACTTCCATAAGGGAAAAACGAAGTCACAATCCGAGTACCATGCACATTAATTGAACACAATGAAGCAGGGTGAACAGAAGGAGAGGATGATGGAATACCAGTCTGCAAAATAAAATGGTTGCTGGAGATGTGAGGGTTTGCCAGAGAAAAAAAAAAAAGATACTGCTGGAGAAAAGGACTGCTGGAGATGCATCTACATTTCCTGGATGTGCAAAAGCTTGGTTGGATTTTTTTCACCTGAGCAAATGCTGGAAAATGTTGCCCGATTCTGGAAATGTCCTGTGGTTGCAGAGCATGCAGGAGTTTGCCTAGAGCCTTCGACTTCGGTCGGGCCCAGTGCATATACTGAGTGAGTTAAAAAAAAAAGCCCCAGTTGTTGGAACGAAATAGACTTGGTCGAATTTGATGGAATCCAAGAAAAGGTTGGATATGGCCCCAGTGCATTGACTGCAGCCGATATGGTCAAACCCAGGGCTGTCTCCTGATGTGCTCCTATACCTACACCTGCATTTCCCAATCTAAAGTGTTTGTGTGACATAGGCTCTAGTTAATTTTATCCAAATTTGTCATACGTGGAAATGCGTAGTTTGTTCATATTCTGGAATTTAGACATCAACTGATTTTATGTTTCTCGATACCATTTAGTTTATTGGCTTTGATTATAATCTGATTTTTGTACAGTTCTTTAGAAAAGATAACAGTTCCGATCTGTTGGGGAGCCCTGGTCAAATTAGTTAAGTGGTTTTACTCAGGGGAGCTGCCTCTGCCATACATTGGCTGTTTATGGAACAACATGGATGTAAATAAAAAACTCCAAGAGTTGAAGATCTACGTAGAGCTGTCTTGGCTGGCTGGACTCTGGTTCTTGGAAGATGTTGAAGGGTGTAGCTTGCATGTCATCAAGTCTTGTCTAATGTCCAACCCCCACCTTGGTGTCGGCGTCATGCAGATGGCTTCAGAGCTCGCACAGTGGAATATAGTTGAACTTGCTGCTGATTATATTGCACCTTTGTATCCGAAGATGCGTAACCAAGGAGAGCTCGATGTCCTAGATGAAGCATTACTTAATGCAATCCGGTCCTCATATGTTCGCCTGTCGCTTAACGATGTATCCTAATTTCATTATGGAATGTGATCTAGATATTTGAAAAAAAAAATGCAACCGTGCCAGCTGAATGAAAGATATGTCAGGCTCGAGACAACTTTGTAGGAGGTTGTCCCAAAACTGTGCATGTCCGGGTGGTCATGGTGTTGATATTTGGACTTTGCAGTACTTGAAGGCTTGAGACGGCTATGCCAACTGAATGATAGATAGACAAAGTTTGAGACTTTGTAGGGAAGGTGTCTCTAACAGTGCATGCCCCATTGGTCATGGTGATAATATTTGCAGTAATTGAAGGCTTGAGCAGCTATAAAACGTGCTTAGTGGTCATGTTGGTACTGATCTTTTGGGGACTCTGAAATCTTCCATGGACTTTACCTGAGTTGGCTTGTCATCTCCTCGGACATTTTTCAACCGAGTTGGCCTCAAAGTTTGTTATTGCAACAGCCTCTGAAGGCAAAAGCCTTGAGATCTCAATTTTTTTCTCTGCAAGTGTTATCTTAGTGAATTTCTTATGCAATGCAATGGTGAGATTTTGCCTCACAAGGGCTTTTCGTGCAGCTGATTTACGAGTCCATATAGTGATTGCTGATAGAAGCAACCATTCTTGTCCGAACCGTTCTTGAAAGCCTCTCCAATCCCGAGTCTGTTCCTACCATTTGCTGAAAGATGATGACTATAGGAGGGAAATAAGAAGTGCTTCTGTTATTGCTGAGAACTACCACAGTCTAGAAAAGAAAGCCTATCAAAGTGACAAAGGTGGGTTTCGGCTGACACCTTACTAGGTAGACGAAAAACTCTCTCTCTCACTTTCATGGGCATTCTGTGTATAAAAGTATGGGGAAGGTCTATTGGACTATGAGAATGTGTACAATCTAATTTGTTTTTTTTTTGTTTCAAGTTCGATTATTTTTCTCCCCAAACTTTGTGGGATCGTCTTGTATCCTTGAAAGTTGAAATGGTATAGCTGTTTCTTTTGCACATCTAATGTTCATTATGTCGCCATTGTCCTTTAATGAGAATGGGAACGGCACGGGCTTGAGGGCTTCATTTTCGAGCTTGTTGATTATAACAGTCAAACAATTTTCAGAAACTTGTCTATATGCCAGTGCAGATCCTCAAGGAAAAAGAAAAAAGAAAAAAGAAAAAAAAGGATGGTAGCATTTGGGTGATACTGACATTGGTTTCATATTGATTTGCTTTTATATTGGTTAGTTATATAGAAGTTTGGAGTCTGTTCTTAGAGATGAGATATTCCCTCAGTGGACTGCCTAGACATTGTGCCCACGAGCCTCCTGCTGCTGTGATCTCTGCTGTTGCATGCACCTCAATCAAGAACTCGGTGATGAGCGTTGAGCAAACCGACATAGCCTAATCTGAACTCAAATCCTATAAGAAACTAGAGAAATTGCTACTTCCTTGACACGAGGAGTCAAGGAAGAAAAAACAATTCACACAATCAATAATAGTTTCTTAAAGCAATCTGAGAACCCTGATATGGAGGTTTGAGGTTTCTACAATTCCCTATAGAAAACCTAAAATCCAAAAAACGTATCTACATATCTTAGAAGGGTTGGCAACAGGCGGTGGCAGGGTTGATAGGCGGTCAATCGACATTTTAAATTCCTAAACTGTCAATTTCCTTTGCTGCAGAGGGACATACAAGTTAAAGTGTAATGGGGATGCCTAACACCAGAGGCACTAAAAACAGACCTATACTTTGGAGAGAAAGGTAGGTGTTTCGGCCTTTTTATTATTGGGTGGTAGGATGAACAAAAAAAAAAAAAACACCGAAATCTATCTTCTACATAACATAAAACTTCAGGCAAGATAGTCTAACTGTTTATTGGTCAAAAAAATTTAAGGGCTTTCTAAAATTCAATACTTCTTACACATCTTGTCCATTTGGACGATGGTCTTTAAACTGTAATGTCTTGGAACGCTTTGTGTGTGTCCAAAAAATCAGCTGAAAATTCAAACTCCTAAACCTTACAAGGAAATCAGCAAGTTTCTGCCGTGGGCCAAACTTGGCTGTTTTGGAAATGAATTCAAAATTATAGATGAAAGCATATGGAAATCTGAGCAAAAATAAAGCGACTCTAGGTAAATCAATCGTGTGAACTTAAAATATACTATTTCAATTCAAAATAAAGCAAAAACATATACAATTTCAGTTCAAAATAAAGCCAAAAAAATATGCATGCCACATAAAAACTAATTATATCTATTACCAACCTGTCTATATGCTCCCTTTCATGTGTTAAAGCTCACAAGATATAAACAGCAAAGAAGTGGAAGAAAAATCAAATAGGAATAGAAAACGAATTTCAAAAAGCCAATAGAAACATAAAATGGGAAAATACACAAAGTTAACGACCTAACATATGTTCACTAACTATACTGATTGTGCTATATCCATCGAATGCATTTTATAGATGAAACCTTTTTCAAATGAAGTTTTTAATGGAAAACAAGGGAAAACTGTTCATCGAATAACTGGTTGAGTAGGCGAGCATGTAAAAGGCATGTCACGTGTTCAATTCTTGTGGTGCTACTCTCTTGGACCATAAAAGGTGAGATCGAGACCTTGAAGTTGAAGGGTTTACAATATCTACGTAGGTATTCGGGTAGAACTCGCAGAACAACAAATTTGAAAAGGATATAGACAAACGATGCCTTCACTATAGAAAAAAAAAAAAATCTAAAATCTTCTACACCTAGTTTTGACAGAACAAAAAGGAAAGTAAATGCAACACACATAAAATCCTAAACATGTATTTGTGCTTGAAGGCCTTCAAAATTCTCCTTGAAGGCTCCTAATGCACGCAACCTGAAAATAAAACAAAAGAGGAGGAGCTACCACTCGAATCCTGTTTACAGATTAAAGACCTTATCCTGAAAGGACCAACTCTAAGACGTGAAATACTAAAACTCTAAAGTAGACTATGCAAATGACTTGGAACAAGTAATAAAGCCTATGTAGATAACTAATGATCTTCAAATTCAAAATCTGTAAACCCTTTCTGTTCATGCATGTGATTTTTGAATCTCAAGAAATTGAAATTGACTTGGAAATATTGCTAAATTTTTTGAGAAAATTATGCTTGAAAAGTGAGGATTAGGATGCCAATATATCCGATTTGGATTGGATATCCAACCGAACCGTTCCAAAAAATTGGATAGAAAAAAATTTAATATCTGAGATCAGATTCAGATTTAACAAATGACATCACATTGAATTCAGATGTACATAAACATCCAATGGAGTTTGGATCAAATTTAG